>NC_056737.1:130107879-130155379 GCF_019279795.1 Protopterus annectens
AACTCACCTAATCCGCCCTAACCCTCACATCCACACAATCGCACACATACCTAACCCACGCCCTAACCCTAACTCACCTAACCCGCCTTAACTCTCATGTCCACACTATCACACACATACCTAACCCGCACTCAATCACACACTTACCTGAACCCGACCCGTAAC
Source organism: Protopterus annectens (assembly GCF_019279795.1). Classification (NCBI taxonomy): domain Eukaryota; kingdom Metazoa; phylum Chordata; order Ceratodontiformes; family Protopteridae; genus Protopterus; species Protopterus annectens. The sequence continues at coordinate 130,108,045 of NC_056737.1, forward strand.
TTTCCACCAGAGCACTGAAAATACCGAAGCAACAGAAACGGACAACCGAATTCTTTCCCTAGGAAAAAATTTGTTTTTCTGCTTCTTCGATATTTTCAACATTCGCTGAAAACGGGTCAGTATTAGAACACTCAACATTTAAAATATTTGGTGTTCTAATATAGACCCAAGACTCGTACAAATTAAAAAAGAAAAGGAAGGTCTCTGTGACTGATAGGAGACACATCAACTTTATGAGTACTCTGGCAATCTATACCAGAAAATTAACTAAAGTTATAAATAAGATAAATAAAAATCAGGACTGGAATGAGCAGGATCACTATAGCTAGAGTTAAACAATGCAAGAGCTAATTATCGAGACAGAAAGTTAAAAGTTAGTGCTAAAAGGAAACTAGATGCAGAAAGAGTAAAACCTTATTAGAAATGTAAAAGATAATAAGGAAATATTTCTCAAATATTTTAAAAAGGGAAAGGAGGCTAGGTCCCAGGTGACCTCTCTTAAGTATGGTGGTGTGACTTATATGGAAAGAAATAAAATTGCTGATGCTTTTACTAATTTCTTCATTATTGCTATGTATGACCACAGTTCATCTAAGCTTCAGGTGGGCAGCAATGTTATAAGGACATTCCATTTTCAATGGATGAGATTCTCTCGTACTGAAACTGTATTTTACAAAAGCAGACAGTAATGGTGACATAAAGGCCTAAGAACACTGAAGGATGAAACTGTGGCTGACAACTCTTAAATTAATGTTTTCATGCCAGAATTAATCAGTCTTAGGTACCATATGACTGGAAATTTGCCTTTATTAAACATATTTCTAATCATTGAGACAGAAATATAAAAGTTAGCTCTAAAAAGAAACCAGATTCAGTAAGAGCAAAACCTTATTAAAATATAAAAGATATTGAGGAACTATTTTTGAATATCTTATGAGAGGAAAGGAGGAAGGCCTATGTAACAGCTTTAAAAATTACAGATCAGTTAATCGATTGTTAGAAATGTCAAGGTGATGGAATCATTGGTATTTCTTTTTTTAATTTTTCCAAGTCTTTTGGGCTTCTGATACCATGACAGGAATGGACCCCATTCCTAAATCAAAGTATGATTAAAGTTCATGAAATTAGTACTGTTTCAATCTTTGATGTCAGCCAGAAGTGCTCTTTGCAGCACCCGCAATGTGCCCAGTAATGACTCCTTCTGCAATTCATATGGGGTTACATGTATTGGTAACACATCTAACTACAACTGTAGTTCTTTTTTATAAGACCCATTGTTCCTACTACTATTGGAATTGTCTGGGCATTTTTCTTCCACTTTGTTCTCGTTTCTGCCTGCAGATCCTGATATTTTATGATATTGTGTCTCTCTGTACGCAAGACACTGGGTGTGGCAATTTCAATGAGCAATGCTACTTTTGTCTTCTTTTCATAGGCCACTATATCTGGTTTTCTAGCATCTATCTTTTGAACTATTGGTAATGGGTGATCCCATGCAATGTAAACTTCATCATTTTCTGTGATGCTTTGTGGCTCATGTTTCCAGTGTTTTTCAACCACTTCAGTACCATAATGTTTGCACAATCCTCATTCCAACAGTCTTGACACATTATTATGCCTTTCAGTATACAGTCTTTCTGTCATTAGTATATCACAACCAGCAACAAGGTGCGCATCTGTTTCCAGTTTGGTTTTACAAAACCTACATTTGTCTGTTTCTTCCCCATGATCAATGGACTTTGTAAACCAGTGTGTATGTAGCCCACTATCTTGGGCCATAAATATTAACCTTTCACCTCTTGGTTTGAACTTGCCTCTCCTTAACCATTCCTGTGTTTATTCCTGATCCACATGAGGTTCTTCCAGAAGTTTTCTACACTTGCAACTATATTTATGCATTTTCGACATTTCTTATCTTCTCATCTGGTCCTTTGCCTTATATTATTTTGTTTTTGGCACATTCATTTGCTACCTGATTTTTAGCTACTTCTGGTTTGATTTCCATTCCTGCTTGATGCCGATATGCACTGCAAGATTAAGCAGAGAAGTCATCTTAGATTTATTCTCCTCATGTTTCAAAACTTTCACTAAGTTTGGGTCTTGTGAGGTCCGCAGATATGTCTGGAGTCCCACGATTCAAGATCTATGCATATAATCAATTTCAAGAAGGCCCATCCCTCCTTTGGAACAGGGAATATATAATCTTGGTATGCACTGATTTTTATAAATCATTTGGTGAGCATGAAGCATCAACACATTTCGGGACCAGTCAATTACTCCAAAACTGTAAATTAGGACAGAAAGTGCAAATTGGTTTATAGCTATCAATGCCATTTTCAGGATTCATTTAAGTCTTCTAAAGTGTTCCTTACTAAGTTGTATTCGCATTTGTTCATATTTTATTGTTAACCCTTCATCAATTCCCAAATATTTATATACTCCCTCTTGCTCAAGTTCTTTTATGTCACATTCTTGTCCCAAACTGATGTTTTCCTGGTTCTGCAGTTTAGTTTGCCATCACATTGTTGAGGTGCATATCTGCGATGGCAAATGTACGAAAAGATGTTTTCAGTGGTTCGTATTAGAGAACCAAAAAATGCCGAAGACACAAAAGAGTGAATGACAGTGTGCATTCACACTTTTGTGAGTTTGGCATTCTGAGTGGAGATCGCACTACAGTAGGGATTGGGATATGTACCCATTCCTTCACTGTAGTGCATCCACAGAGTAAGTATATATAATTAGTGGGGGTGTGGGGGGTTCAGGGGGGCTTCTCCCCATGCAAAACATGTTTTGAATGGTACCGAATGTTGAGGTAAGTTTGAAAAATGTCAACAATTTGAATTGTTGAAACTTTTTTGATTCGCTCCTGTGATCATTCACTAATGTAAATTTCGACAATGTTTTTTGAATAAGTCATTACTCGCACAAAACATTTTCAAATTATGATGGCAAACCCTGCAGTTTTCCTGTCTTAAAGGTTGCTTTTGCACATTTATCAAGACCAAATGACATTCTTATGTCATCTGAAAATTTTTTAAAAACTTGCAGCTGTACTTTCAGTTCCTCATCTGATAAGCTATACAGTTTTAAATAATCGACAAAGAGAAGATGAGAAGTCTTTACATTTTGTTGTTTTCTAGGAGCCAAATTGTAGCCATGGCCTAAGCTGTTAAGTAGACAGCTTAATGGGTTAAGGGCAAGGCAGAATAGCAGTGGTGACAGAGACTCATCCTGGAATATCCCCCTTTGAATTTTTTATCCCTGGGATAATAATTTGTCCTTTATCATGGCTTAATTGCAAAGTAGTCTGCCACTGTTTCTTACTCACTGTGATATAGCTGATAAGTGTAGGGTGTATCTTATACATTTTTAAGCACTCTTTTATCCATGAATGTGGGATACTATCAAATGATTTTTTGTAGTCGATCCATGCCATACTTAGATTCTTCCCCTTTTTACAGTTCTCCACTATGACTTTATTTAACAAATAATGATCCTTTTTTTCCATATGACTTTCTTTTGTTGCCCATTTGTTCTACTGCCATAATGGAGTTTTCTTCTAAATGACTATAAACTCTGGCAGCATCAATTTCCATGTATAGTTTATACGTCACCAGAAGGCAAGTTATTGTTCTATAGCTTTTAGGGTAGCTGGCAAATTCACTCTTAAGTAGGAGCATTGTTTTTCCTGTTGTTAGCCAGGCTGGTGTCTGTTCAGGGTGCACATATAAATAATTCTTACTCATAGCTAAATCTTTGTGCAAAAGATCTTAATACTTTTAACCAGAAGTTAGGTACTGCGTCTGGGCCTGGGTTTTTCCAATTGGAGGCTTTTCTTAACTTTGTTTAAATCTCTCTGGCTGTTAGTTTATATAATTTCATATCGTGTTCCTTTAAGTTTCTTATTCTTTCTTTTACTTCTTCTATCCATTTATCATCTTTGTTATGTTCCACATGATCTTCATAAATACCTCTCCAAAATGTATCTATTTCTTCCTTTTTGGTGGTCTTTCAATTCCTTTTACCTTGTTTCCCAGTTCTCTGCTTGTTTTGTGCCTTTTCTTTATATTTATCTGTGTATCTTCTGTGTTTTTCCACCTGTGCAGAGATTTTTAGTTTGCTATTTGTGATAGTGCATGATAGATCCTGGTCTGTTCTAATACTGCACATTGCTTGTATTATGTCAATCTTTCTTAGTGTTTTGTTGATCTGTTCTTTCTCCTATATTCTTCTAACAGTGACACTTCTTGTCTTAATTGCTTTACAGTTTTCTTTATCTGATACTTCCATGATGGTATTTGATTTTTCCCTTTCCTTTCACTCACTGTTCTGTGTTCTTGTGGTAGAATTTAATCAATTATTAATTTAGCTGCAGAGTAATACATCCTATTTATTTTTGTTATATTGCATGGATTTCTATGGACAGTCCTAATTACTGCGTTAATTTGTTTTATCAAACTTCTGACTTTTTGGGTTTTATTGGCCTTCTGCAGTCTATTTCTTACATTGATCTTAATATGTCTGTCTATCTCTATTAAATCTATCAGCTCTTCTCTTAGCTTGTTTTCTTCTAAACTGAGGGCACATCCCTTGTTTTCCATTTCCTGTGACATTCTATATAAAGTTCTATAGCATCTTCCTGTGGCACATTCCCTTCAATTTCATCCTGTGCTATCCATTGCTCTGTTATGGGTATTCACTGGCCCATCACTCCTCAACACTGACTGTGTCAGAGTTGCCACAGTTTTCTGTTTCTTCCCTTGCTGCCCAGCTTCAAGTGAACATTTATACTGATTTCCTGTGGAAGGCTCCAAAATATCTTCATATGGCACCGGACCAGTTGCTTTCCCTTCCACTGGTTTCCCCTTAATTTGGATATCCATTGCTCTATCCTGTTGTGGTGCTTTCTGAATTAGATTTTCTACACTGAATCCTTCATTTCACAGGTACTCCATAACCTCAGTTTCTATTTCTTTAACTTCTCCATTACTAATCTCCTTTTCTACTTTTCCTCTTTGTCTTCTTATTCTTTGTATTGTAAAGTTTTCCAAATCAGGATTCCTTTACATGTATTTCTCTTCAAATATCTTTGGTGCTGCTCTTTTTGTATTGGTTGGTTTTGCTTTCTCATTTGCATAAATATTATACCATATTAAATCTCTTTTTCTTTCCCATGCCCATATTTCTTCTTTGGATGTCTCCTGGTCTTGCTGCTTCTCCTTACTTTGGGGACTCACTCCATCATGCTGTAATGTAACCTGTGTTAGAACTTCTACATCAACCCCGGGATTCATGAAGCTCGGCACAAGGCCGGTGTTAGGCTTACGCCGACCGTGTGGCATGAAGATGGCGCAGTAGCGCCAAATGCATATTAATGAAGGTGCGCTGCTGCCTCAGCCACGTGCATAGGAAATGAGCGCGAGTGCATAGGTCATGTCGAAGTGCCGCACAGAGGCGTGGAAATGTCAGCTGTCAACGTGCAACCTAAAATGCTTGCATATAACAATTTGCATGCAATAGTAATCACATCTGTCAGTGTACGTGGATACTGAAATGCATGCAAAGTATGCAAGACAGTTCCTGCGAACACAAAATGAAAAAGCAAACACAAATGCATGGTAGGGAATAACGGGTCCCCATCCCTCAAACAAATGACATTGAAAACCGTGTGCCCGTAGTCCAACGCAGTGTAGATAGTTATACCAAGTGGAAGTGAAACGCATCATGTTAGCGTGCCGCCAATAGTTACATCCAGCCCAATGGTCAAGGTCACCAGCTGACCCACATTCTGAGGAAGAGTACACAGCTGGGCAGATGTGTCCATAACAAAACCACGATAAATGTAAATATCTAGTGACCATATGACAGAATTATATCCTACAATGCATGTAATAGTCACATACAATAGGTATGTCCGTATTTAACATACCATATGTGACAGGAAATAGAATAAGCATGAAAACAAAACAGAAGGAGCATATAAACTGCTACAACAATAAGGCAATATGTAGGCTTAAAGGAACAGTATTATCCATAGTGTTGACTGCGGATATGTGTTGTCCAGTACAATTGGATATGTGTCCGGAATATATCCCATCCTGGACATAGGAAAAGGCGGCATCCTACTAATGGTCAGAGCAGTCGGCCAAAATCCGCACATATGCGGTCCAAGCCGTACTTGTCAAGATGTGTCACAGTTGAACGGGTATTACCCGGGTGTACCAACCATGTCATGAAAGTTAAGTATGGGCGTGTACCTATGTGTGTGATGTAGAACATGTGGAAGGTGAAACATGCCAGGGTAGTCCACACAACCATACAGGTACCTGACATATGTAGTGTATGCAATGTGTTACCTTGACCGTGTCATGGGCCATCAACCAAAGCAGTGATAGATGGAGTGTCAGGAATATGTGTGTGGGGGGGATGGGTAATGGTATAATCCTCAAAGGCGAGACTGGGTCGTATGCAGAATAGGTGAACTGGAGGTGTATGAGGGAGCAGCGGGTGAATCAGAAAGAAACACAAAGAACATGTATACACATCTGCAATACAACCTGACAGGCCATACTGTAGAACACAATCCCACAAACATATGAATATTAAAATGTGCGATACAAATGTACAGAAATGTCACTGGCACATACCCACAGATTGGTCCTGATGGAACCGGCCAATTCAAATGCAACACACCTGGATGCATAATGGAATACCCATCATCCCCTCCACAGCACAGAACCCGCCCCCATACCTGAACGCCCACCAAATCCAGCCATACTTGGCCTACTAGCTTGGCGCAGCCACATCTACACATAGTGACCACTACCATATGTAGTAGGCAGTGTCACCCTAGGCAGTTTCAGGATTGCAAACCATGTATCCCTTGCATGTAAAACCCCCAGCACATTTTCGTAAAGCCAAAAGAATGGTCGGTATTGGTCTTGTTAAATTTTTGGATATCCCTCATGGGATAAGTAACTTGTGTAAACATCAGAATGGGTATTAAGACATGATGTCCAGTCCTGTAGACATCTGGACACAAGTTGGAATGTGCAGTAGTGGTGCACGAGACTGTCCAGCCCTAGATGGTAATGCAGAACCTACTACCCAGGATCAAACACCTGCCCATGATGCACGTGTCCTGACATGAAAAATCGAGAGAATACATTGTACACATTCGCATAGTGGCACTTGGAAATAGGGTGATGAAGGCACGGTGCTGACGTAAACAGGAAACCCCCTGATCCACTGTGTGAGGGACAGTCACTGTGTGGGTAGGTGTGTCCTGACCAACAATGATGCAATGCCAAATGTCCTGTGATTGTAGGAAATAACTATGTACCATACTGCATGTAACAGTTGCCTAAAGCGGCCATGTCGGGAGAGAAAATATGTAATTCGTACAAGAAACAGACTAACAACTAAAGTGCGAAAGGTATAGGCTCACAGCTAGGAAAATAATGAATGTTCTAAACCTGCACTGACCGTGGGTATGTGTTGGCCTAAACAATCTGGTGTCCCCAGAATATATCCCAACCTGTACATATGACAATGTGTCAACCCTACCAATGGTCAGAGCATTCCCACAATAACTGGCCAGCCTCTTAATCACTCACAAAGCCAGTGATCTTTGGAGGAAAGGTGTTGAATGAGAATGACTAATTACAACAATTAAGAGTAATAGACGCATTTAACTGCAGAAAATTAGTAGTAATACGAATCTGTCAACACATTCCAAGTTAATAGTACTAATATGGTAGAAGTGTCCGTGATTGTCCCTGATTTCTCATAGCCTTGTCCCTGTCACTGTAGAAACTAGTCCCCGAGTATCACAGAGGTCAGAACACATATGTACACCAACCACCTGTCACATTTGACAGGACTATTGCATACCTGTAGTGAGTTTATAACTGATGTCCAGAATAATATTCATTGTATCTATAAATGAATGAAATAGTCAAATGTGAAGGGAAACACATGGAAACCCACCCTGTATTATGTAGTGGAACCACTCCCCACCCTATATTATGTAGCACCGACCTAATAACGTCGTCAGAGGTGCCCAAACATCTGCATCTGTAAACACAGGTAGAATGTTAAAATCTGGACTAACTCTGTCCATGTGCTACATCTGATATTTGAACAGCTACAGGGCATTTCTAGTCACCAGTCAGACAAGCCTAAACCCGGACCAGCACATGAACACCCTGACAATCAAACACACGTATGTGCGAGGACTATAAGCATAGGAGTTCTGAATATCCTTGGAGTGAGTAGACATGCAGCATGGGTCCAGAGCAGTAGGAAATAGAGAATGTTGGAAGTGTGGTACTGCTGTTTTCCCAGCAGGAGAATGGATGCCTGCTGTGTAAGTGAAGTGGTGAGGCGTATGTCAGAGTAGCTATGAACCATGGGTATACATATAAATGAGGCAGAACAACAATAGTGTAGTGGTTAGAGCATCCACCTAACGTTCAAGTACGACTATAGCACATATTAATTTATTGTGTAATGAATGCCTCTGTGCTGTAAAGCCAACATTTATACATGTAAAGATGACCACGTGTCTCGCATGGGGCCGTTAACCGGATTCCATCAATCAAAGTGGTACTTTCATAAGGAATAAGGCACATGTAATCACAAAGATGTGGCAATAAACATATGTAACTCAGAATAAGTAGATGCAAGTGCGCCTTAGTGGGTGTACGCAGCTTGTAGCATAGTGAATGTATGTTGTCTTGTACAGCTGTAACTTTTATATATATACATAGATAGATAGATAGATAGATAGATAGATAGATAGATAGATAGATAGATGTGTGTATAGATAAATATCCAAAGATGTAACAGAAATATGCAAATATATATCTATATCTATATATATATCTATATATATACATATACATATGTATATATATATATATATATATATATATATATACATATGTATATGTATCTATGTATATATATATATATATATATATATATATATATATATATATATATATATATATAAAAATGAACACTGAAAGACGAAAGCAAACATAAGGGTTGTGAAGGGAATCTAGAGCAAGTAAGGTATTATAAAGTGCTCGCAGCGTATGTCAGATAAAACTGCACAAGAGTGAGTACAGCACCACTATTCACACCAGAGGCAGGGTTATACCAGTGGCCATAACATCATTGAAGTGCTACATCAACATTATACACAGACAGAATGTAGTACATGTTGCGACCACCTACACTTGTAACTCACAAATCATTCGTAATCCATAACACCAGGAAAGGCATGTATGTGCAAATATGAATGGATGGGGACCCTGTGAATACACGAGGTGGTACAAAATGTGTGTAGGACCCCAATGCTCTGGAGAAGGCAATGTGTAAAGGTGTGTCATGGCTGTGATATCAGGTGGATAATGGCTGTTATGAGTGGAAACTCAACACGGGTGTGCTGGTGAAACTATGGATATGCGATTATGGACACAGGAGTGCTAGGGTATGTTGCGCCGGTTGCAAAGGAGTGGCCCGTGGAGGTCAGCTAGTACGTAGGTTCGATTCCCAGATAGAGCATCATCTACGTGGAGACATGCATGAATGGGCGTATCGTTGTCGGACGTTGTGCGTCAGGGATGGCAGCCCGGCATATAAAACCTATATGCCAACCATGAGCGGAACGGAGTTCTGCTGTGACAACCCCAAACGGGGAAAAGCAGAAAGACACAACTACATGCAGACATCAATATGTTGACGTACAATCTCAGTAACACAAACACTCATTCTATTAACATTAATAATATGAATGTGCACAGAAACAAACACAGTAGCAGGAATAATAGGCTGCGCATACGAGTAATAGGTCGAATGACACACTATCACATCACACTTATCAGCGGCACCCCAAACATGAAAAACGTGCAACATCTGTCCGCTGTATAACATGCAGTATACTGATCACAAGTTCACCGGAATGAAGTGTCGGTGTCATAATGACTAAGGCAATAGTATGCTGTTGAAGCAGAGATAAAACCCAATACGCATGTGTAAGTCTCTATGTCCGGGAAATGTATAGGTTAACGGACACACAGATGTATATTTAGATAAAAACATATGTATATATATATATATATATATATATATATATATATATATATATATATATACACATACACAAAGATATATATATATATATATATATATATATATATATATATATATATATATATATATATATAGATAGATATATATACACAAACAACAGGTATTGATATATGCGCATACACACAAAACAAATATATATGTCATTGTAGATATACACATGTACATAACTAGGTTACTTTACAGCAATTAGGGCTAACATATTTACAGCCCGGGCATATGTGACTGGGAGGTCCAGTAAATAAACGTTGTACCCCCACACTGCCCAGCTAGGCCGGTCAGAGATACAGCCTGGCAATAAAGATAAATACACTGCTGCTGTCCAAAACACCAGCAGGAAAGTACCAGTGGGAGAGATCTACAAGGTCTACACTTTAAACATGGATAACGGTGTCCCTTGCAGGACCCCAAAAATTCAGTGTATGTGAGAACCCGTTGTCATCGATGCGAGCAGGATATAGGTGTACATGGAACAGTAGGCTGTGTAAGTGTGATAATACATGAGTTGACAAAACGTACAACATGTGTCCCGAGACGGGGAGAGTGGGCAATGTGTAGGGGTGTGCTCATACCCCAGCTGCGCTCACAGTAAGTATTTGTCATGAGTGCTGTAGAGGGGTGCCAGGTAGGAGAACCATGGGTATGCAATAATGGGCTTAAGTGTGCAGGTGCTGGGTGGCAGAGATGTAGTAGGCTCGCCCAGTTGAAGTCATTAATATTCCTATGTGGGCATAGCAGATGCCTATACCTCCCAAACCTGAAGAGCACATCTACCGGATAGTCTGTAAACCATCGGGGGAATACATAGGGACCAAATCAGTGCCGTGTACCCGATTAGCATGGACGTCCATAGTTATGAATCAGAATGTAACAAAGTCCAACTAAACACTTCCAGAACTAGTGATATTAGGTGGACAGGTGGCGGAATACAGGTAATGACAGATGACAACATGTATGAGTCATAAACAGCATGTACCTCGACAAACGTGAAAGAATACATATGCTCTGTGACTGTCAATGTTTCTGGTTAATAGAACCAATCGTCTAAATGTGTCCCACAGGGTGTTATGCAGTGTTCCTGATACAGTGTTCATTCTCCCCCATTGGTATGTGAGGTCTGCTAGTGATGGAAAGTGCATAATTTGCTGACCACCTTAGGTAGATGATAGCATAATAGATGAGGTTCACCACCTGTACACCTTTGAGGGACACACCCGTCTGGGCAGTTGTGTCCTGCAAAATGAATGTTATGGCACATGGCCTGTGAGTTCAGGAAAGGAGGCCATATATTGTGTGTAGTGGTGTCAGAAATTAATTTGTTGTATCAGAAACAGCTACATGTAATAGGAAACAGAATTAGCAATTATAATGCTACAAGAATAACCTTAATGTATGCAAACCATTGAAGTAGTCAGTTTACTACTGGCTGTGGATATGTGTTGCCTTGACACATGTGATAGCACTACATATAGGATCTATAGGGCCGCCACCATTCTGAATGGCCAAAGTGGGACCTGCTCTGTAGAAATGTTAGACGTACCAGGGCAGAACATACCTACAGCCATGCATAGTACAGAAATATACATATCAGCACAAATCAAAGCGTAGTCTAGCAGCAGTAAAGTTGCTTATGCTACTACATATAACATATCGATGTGTCAGGTATACAAGACCTATAACAAGTAACCACTACAGACATGTAGAATATGAGAATGTCCCTTAATCAGGACAGTTGCAATGGCTAGAGTATTGTCACATGACATATGCCTAATGAGGGACTGTCCCATGCAAAGTGGGAAAGGTGTTACTCCTACAGTCTCCCGTAGTGCAATCTGAAAGGTGGAAAACATACAGTAGGTATGCGGTAGCATGACTCAGTGGACAGCTGCGTTAACAAAATAATATTCACATGTCAGCAGTGCAGAGTATCAGTTCCCATGTATCAGGCAGATGGGAGCAGATAGTATGAGGAACACACATATAATATTATTACGTCACTGGACAGGCCACCGAGTCCGTACAGTCGAATGCCTGCCATCGCCAAATGGTTAGACATACCCGATACTGTAGTCATGTAGACCGATGTAATACGCATCACAAGGGATTGCACACACCCAGTGTGAGTGACAAATGTAAGCAGAAAAGCGAGCGGCTGTAAGCGTGTTTGTCTACCAGTATGCCAGTAGTTCACTGTCAAAGAAATGTGGAGTCTAAATGGGTATAAGGTGCTGTAACCAGAGGTCAGCAGTGCTTAACACTGTGCAAACACATGCACAACTGCTCCCATCTGCTGGAATGTGCCTTACCCAGTCCATATCCAAAGGCGTCGGTCTGTCCGCAAACAAAGAACCATCCTATTCACGTGTTGGTAGCAGTACCCTGCGCACATAGCTCATGTGAATTAACAATAGACCATGGCATATGTACAGACAATAGACCACACACACACACACACACACGCCATAGAGCACAGTCATAAACAGTATAGCAATGTCCTGGCAGGTATGTCCAGACCTCTGGTGTATGCATGCCTGGCCATCCTGTGTTTCAGTGTGTGAGCATGCTCAGTATGACTGTTACGCATGTTGACTGACATTACCGTCATACTGTCATGTGTGTGAGCATGCCACGTATGGTCAACTGTATCGCATGTGTCACATGTCCAGATAGTCAGTACTGTGTTGCTGACCCCCTCCATTCTACACAGACAGGTGTCATGCTGTGTCTGCAGGGTAACTAATGGTCATGTAGCATTGACAGTTGCTACATGTCTGCATACCATGGGGGACATCCAACCACATCCACAGTCCTACACAGCACCGCGGGTGGCGCACATTACTCTCACATGTGTAGGTTGGACGGGAGGCACAGCTGACAGTTGTACACATCTGCTGCTACTGTACTGGTATGCCAGGTACTCCATGTCAGTGTGTGGACCTACCTAAATTGCTGGTTGGAGGGATACCAGTGTACGTCAGATCCCAGCTTTAAATACCAGCATAGTGGTGTTGGACGTCCTAGCTTTCACAACCTACATCAAACTGCCTGGCCTGCTGTAGTCTGTGTGTGTCTTTGGGGGTTGGGGTCATTCATTGGGCATATCCATAGGCCATTGTATATCATTTGTCTGTATTGGTCCACACCTGTCCAGCTGCATGGAACGTGTGTGGGCTGTACAGACACACATGATGTTCAGCCCATAATCTGCAGTGGGTTAGTAAACCCTGTGTACTACTGGCTACCATTGTGACCCCCGTATGTGCTACAGATGTCATGGTGCCACTATGGACGTGTACTGTCTGCTACCCTAACATTCGGCCACCAAAGTCGCTTGTATGCTCACATACATACCATAGTAATGGGTAAATACACATTCTAATACAACTGCCAATTGTTAGGTCGATAGATGTACCCTGGGGGTGTTCTGGACCTGAGGACAGTGCTGGAGGGCTGCCTATGTTGCATGCACACAGTGCACCTCCTATACATGGCCGAGCACAGGTAGTGTCATGTTTGGAATCCATTGTACTGTGTGCGGGTCAGAGAGGGGAAATCCGTGGGTACCTACTGTTTCAGTGCATATGCCTTGTGTTGCCTCTTTGCCAAGGGCAGGTCATACTGTGCACGGCCTTTCGCCAACTGGGCCCTGCTCAGGTAGTTCCTTCGCCAAGTCACACTGTGCCTGTACAGGCCTTGGCAGTGGTGTTGGGCCATGTGGCCCTGCCCCATGCTGTTCCTGCTGCAACTGTTACTGCAGGATCAGATTGTGTAGCATGGCAAATTCCATAACAAATTGTGTGCATGTAGCTAGTGAATACTGCAGGGCTCCACCGGATGTGTCCGGATACCAGAACCATGAACTGAGCATCCCAAACACATGCTCAGTTATGTCTTGCCTGTGCATCCGCCTCATTATGGTGTGAGTATTCAGGTGTGTGTGCATTGCTGATGGGTGTCATCAGCCACGACACCAGTGGTTACCCAGCATCCCCCACTAGGAGACTGTAGGGGATGTCCATATTGGCAAAGGTGTGGTACAGCTGTGTCAGAAGCCATATGTTGGAATCATCATAGCTTTCAGGGCAGACAGCACACACATTCAATCTAATGCCCTGGCCATTGCATATGGCCTAGCTGTTGGAAGGTATGCCCCTGCAGTGACTGTAGGCCCTACCCCGCTCACCGGGTGGTGCTTTGATGTGTACGTGTGTGCAGGCTATAGAACCCAGTACCCCAGGGTAGTCATCCATGTGGTTGAAGAGATGCATATTGCTGGTCTACTAATCACGTGTGCTGAGGACATGTACGTGCTCACTAGCATGTGTTGACATGGTGTCTGTGAACTGGTGCAATACTCTGGATGCAGATGCCTGTGAGATCCCCATGATATCCCAAGTTGTGCTGTGTGAGGTACCTGTGGCTAGTATACCTAGGGCAACACATACCGTAGTATCCACTGTGATGGGTTTCCCTCAGCCTGTTTGATGTGTCAGGTGTGGCAGGCACAGTTCAACAAGCAGCTGTAGGAGGTCTCTGTCCAACCCATAGTGCTCCACCATCCCCAGCTCATGTAGCCCCTGGTAAGTCACCCTGGGTCTATAAAGTCTTATGTCACCCCAGTAAGGGTTGTTCAGCAGCATACACATCCTCACTGCCCTCAGCCTCCTGCACATGTTGAGCTATGTTGCCTGCTGCAGCCCTTCTCATTTGGTTGTACTGTGTTGTGAAATGTCCCCGCAGGTATACACCGATGGTGTAGAGTGTGAAAGAAACCTGTGTGTATGCTGCTTGCTCACATTACCATACTGTTCAGGTGCGGGCTGGCCATGTCATCTGCTGATTGTGCTGATCATCACCTGTTTGTGCAGCCAGTACATCCTGACTACCCCACCACTGCTTTTGTCCCTCCCAATGTCACCAGGCAGGTATAGACACACCCCTAGCTTAGGCGTGCTAAGGCAGGAGCACTCCCGAGGCACAGTTCTGCAATGTACGTACAGTATGCCTGACCCCCTTCCCATGCTGTCAACTATATTCGAGCCCTGCACCCAGCTAACTATACACATACACTCCAGGGAACTGCATCACACCCTGGGGATAAATGGGATACACTATTGTCAACCTCATCTGCATAGTATAGTCTTCTAATGAATAGTTATATGACCCATACCGAACCTCCAAATTAATAACCACTGCTTAGTGTCACTCATATCCGTACACAACTGGTAACAGGTGCTTTACTATCACCATATTCGATGTACCATGGTCTTCCCAGCAACAAAATAACTGGTGTCTACACGACTACAACCAGGGACCCTGCACACAACAGATGATGTGCATTACCACTACACCATGGCAGATATACACAGATCCCAGGTTATCACGTACAGATCATCTGGCACAAACATTCAATAGTGCTGATGTCCCCAAACATATATGTTTATATCTATGTCTATCTCTCTATATCTTCATATATCATATATATTATATGTATTCATATATATATATATATATATATATATATATATATATATATATATATATATATATATATATATATATATATATATATATATATATATATATATATATATATATATATATATACATACATACATACACACATATACATGTACACACATATGTAGATATTGCATTTATATCACAACAGCGGACCACATGACAGCAAAGCATTAGACAGGAATGAAAAGGAAACTACATGTGCCACCTGCATCATGTAGTGTTGTTACTATCAAGGCATGTGTGTTTTGTTGCGTCACATGGGTCAGACTGTTTTAAGGGTAAGAGTAGGGCTGCTGACATTTACTCACCAGACCTATTGGCGAATGTATGTGTTAACAACCCAGTGTCTTGGCAGAATATGCGGGCTGTGGACACTATATAGGTCAGCAACAAAACACACTGAACATATCCCGCAGCTAGCCACCCACAGATACCAACACATAGGATATAACTGCCAAACACACACACCTGCCATGCCTTGGAATCGAGCACCTATCTGTCTAGTCTACCACACTACAGCATTACGCAGTAACAGAACGCACTACCAAGTTTCAGCATCACTGCACTCCCAGAGGCAAACTTCTGGGTGGATGACATCATCAGCAAAGGCAAAGACGCTGATAGGGAGTGTACGGAGAGTGAGCTGTCTAAAAACATCATTCTGTTCCCAGGCAGCTGGAAACACACACACACACACACGCAGCAGGGCTGAGAGTCGAACTTACACCTAAGTGCCTTATCACACTACACCATTACGCAGTTACAGATCATGCTACCGAGATTACTGGGACACAGCACTCCCAGAGGCATACTTCTAGGTGGATGACATCATCAGCAAAGGCAAAGATGCTGATAGGGAATGTATGGAGAGTGAGCAGTCTAAAAGCATTACTCTGTCTCCAGACAGCTGGAAACGCACAGACACATACACCCACTTGGCAGGGCTGGGAGTTGAACATACACCTAATTACCTTATCACACTACAGCATTTCGCAGTTACAGAACGTGTTACTGAGATTACTGGAACACAGCACTCCTAGAGGCATACTTCTAGGTGGATGACATCATCAGCAAAGGCAAAGACGCCGATAGAGAATGTATGGAGAGTGAGCAGTCTAAAAGCATTACTCTGTCCTCAGGCAGCTGGAAACACACAGACACACACTTGGCAGGGCTGGAAGTCGAACATACACCTACCTACCTCATCACACTACAGCATTTCACAGTTATAGAATGCGCTACCAAGATTACTGGAACACAGCACTCCCAGAGGCATACTTCTAGGTGGATGACATCATCAGCAAAGGCAAAGACTCCGATAGGGAATGTATGGAGAGTGAGCAGTCTAAAAGCATTAATCTGTCCCCAGGCAGCTGGAAACACACACACACACACACACACACACACACACACACACACACTTGGCAGGGCTGAGAATTAAACATACATCTAACTACCTTATCACACTACAGCATTTTGCAGTTACAGAACACGTTACCGTGATTACTGGAACACAGTACTCCCAGAGGCATACTTCTAGGTGGATGACATCATCAGCAAAGGCAAAGACACCGATAGGGAATGTATGGAGAGTGAGCAGTCTAAAAACATTACTCTGTCCCCTGGCAGCTGGAAACACACGGACACACACACACTTGGCAGGGCTGGGAGTCGAACATACAGCATTTCGCAGTTACAGAATGTGCTACTGAGATTACTGAAACACAGCACTCCCAGAGGCATACTTCTAGGTGGATGACATCATCAACAAAGGCCAAGATGCCGATATTGAATGTATGGAGAGTGAGCAGTCTAAAAGCATTACTCTGTCCCCAGGCAGCTGGAAACATGCGGACACACTTGGCAGGGCTGGGAGTCGAACATACACCTAACTACCTTATCACACTACAGCATTACGCAGTTACAGAACATGCTACCGAGATCACTGGAACACAGCACTCCCAGAGGCATACTTCTAGGTGGATGACATCATCAGCAAAGGCAAAGACGCCCATAGGGAATGTATGGAGAGTGAGCAGTCACAAAGCATTACTCTGTCCCCAGGCAGCTGGAAACACATGGACACACACACTTGGCAGGACTGGGAGTTGAATATACACCTAACTACCTTATCACACTACAGCATTATGTAGTTACACAACGCGCTACTGAGATGACTGGAACATAGCATTCCCAGAGGCATACTTCTAGGTGGATGACATCATCAGCAAAGGCAAAGACGCCAATAGGGAATGTATGGAGAGTGAGCAGTCTAAAAGCATATTACTGTCCCAAGGTAGACGGAGACAAACACACGGCAGTGGTGTGAGAGGGACAACTGCCTATCTACGGAGCACTATTACAACACTGCATAGATATGAGATGCGCCACAGACAGTACACCCTTCAAGACAGTCAACCACTGTGTTCAATGTAGGAATCCATCCTGACATGGGGTATGGACATCTGTTGCCTGGATGACCACTATCGCTATACAGGATTTCAATGGTCATGCCCATACACAGAGGCACATAACCGACAAAAGGTGTCACTGGGCATGTTCACACACTTAGTAGCACACGTCCGTTTGGAATGTACTGTGTGTCCATCTACACAATGCCGTACTGGGCATGCTCACACACTTAGTAGTAGTGAAGGGCTGTCTTGTATGCACACAGATTCTAAACATGGATGGGCACAGTGTGTCGATAGTGAACATTGTTAGCACGAATGCTGCACTACATATATCTGACACCTGTCGTCAATGCTAGATATGTAGCGTTCGTAATCACAGCTGACAATCCAGATCCAACAATGGGGAATACGGACATCTCTGCAGTGAGGAACACCTGGCATATGGCACAGTTGTGCATAATAGCACTACCACCGTATACCTCAGATACAGACATGTGGGCCATAAGACCGTGATGGACCGCTCCAGATGTTACTGTCCCCACGTACATGAAGGCCACTCACATGTACTGACCAGTACACACTCAAGAGCCATCACAAATGTCTCAGGTGCAGATCACAGTGGTAAATGCAACATTCTACTATGTAGCCCTCAGACATCACCATGTCCTTGGACCAGCAACACACATCCATACATTACTACAACACCATGTTACTCATGACCAGTGGACTGTACATAGGTCTACAGCAACTGTGCAGACTACACATGTACTGACAGGTTTCCATCATGTGGTATGCAATGCAATGATACCACTGTTCATAACCAGGTCAGCTCTACACATAACAGGGGCCCTGGGTCTTACACAGCTGTAACAGATGACTGTCGCTGTACACCAAAAAACACTCATGTTTGGATATGACATACATGTAATTGCTGTGGATATGTATATGGCCCACACACACCCAACACATATGTACATAGCATAGCTTTTGCTGCCCTCCGTGCAGACAAGTGGCTACAGCAATCACACGCATGTACATGGACGGTAGGTCCATGGCTGTTGAATTCTAACAGTACATAAGGTAGCAATGTTGACTGAGGTAACATTCCCTCTGTACTAGCTACCCATGACAACCATCATATCATACAACAGTCCCGTGCAGACAAGTGGCTACAGCAATCACACACATGCACACGGAAGGTAGGTCCATGGCTGTTGAATGCTAACAGTACATAAGGTAGCAATGTTGATTGAGGTAACATTCCCTCTGTACTAATTGCCCATGTCAACCATCATATCATACAACAGTCCATGTGTCATGTATGTCATCACACCTGCCCTCCAATTGCAATGCATACAAACATGGCTACATGACAGGAATGTAGGACCAACACATATGTACATGTAGTGGTGTACATTTAGCTACCATGCATGTGCAGTAGCTGATGAATGTCATTCATCTGTGTCTAACTACAACATGCAGGTGCAATGCAGCCCCATCATTGACACCTGTATATGGTGAAATACTGACAGTACAGTAGGATGTACATCGGGTATGGCTGGATGTGTGTACATAAAGTGGTGGTCCACCTTTGCAGATGGATGTTTGCTCACAGGTGTGTCACAAGCCGTCCTACCATGATATGTGCAAAGAGTATGCTATGCTACTATTATTTGAAGGTGAAGACATACAACCTACACAGCAGTCAGGGTGTTACTAATTGTAAATCACTTGACATCTGTAACACTTACATCCTCCCATGTGCATATAGCAGGACAATTGCCGAAGGTAGCGTTGGTGCACATAATGCCTCCAATACTGCTGCATGTCTGTCAGACGTATCATCATATAGCAGGTATATGATTCACAGTACTGCCATGTGTGTTTGCTTGTGTGACCATATATGCCATGTATGGTGGGGAATACATCCCAATTATTACACACCCCTGTACACTGTTGTAGAGATCTGTACATACTGCAGTGTAGAAAGGAAGACGTAGGCAGGGGTGGTGTGTGCATCACACACATGTCAGCTATCTGTATGTGAATGACATTTGTGGACTCCACAGTGTGTGTGTGTGTGTGTGTGTGTGTGTGTGTGTGTGTGTGTGTGTGTGTGTGTGTGTGTGTGTGTATGTATGTATGTATGGCTGTCTTGTGCATGGAGTGAGGGTGTATGCTATCATACAGAGCAGACAGGATCCCTAACCCCTTATGGTGATGCAGTCTACTACCCTGTTGATGCCATCGGTCTCAGCCTTACTGGCTACCTGCACATGTTCATTCTCTGTGTCACGTCATGTGGGTGCACAGTACTGTGAAGGTGATTACCAGGGTCTATATTATATCCTCGAATGCTTAAAAAAGCAGACACTAATTGATCGAACTTATTTTCGCGAAACTGCAAAATATCAAAGCAGCAGAAACTCGAATTTTTTCCTAGGGAAAGAATTCGGTTGTCCGTTTCTGTTGCTTTGGTATTTTCAGTGTTATGGTGGAAAGTTACCGGTCGGATACAGGTAAGTGTGCGATTGTGTGGATGCGAGTGTTAGGGTGATTTAGATGAGTTAGGGCTAGGGCTCGGGTTAGGTGTGTGTGCGATTGAGTGTACATGAGGGTTAGAGTGGATTTAAGTGAGTTAGGGTTAGGGAGCGGGTGAGGTGAGTGTGCGATAGTGACGGACCTTAGGGTTAGGGTTTGGGTTAAGGTAAGTGGGTAGTTAGTGGTGTGTGCATAGTTTAGTGTAGGGTTAGGTATCAGATTTTAGGTGTATGTCTGTGGATTTCTGTTTGTTTGGTGTGCTTGTGTTGTGTGTATGTGTTTTGGATCAGCAGTCTTTTTCCCTGGGAAACAAAATTGCTGATCTGACAGTTTGAGATTGCAAGCTTTCGCTTAAATTAGGTCGATCAATCAGCATTTGCTTTTTTAAGCGTTCGATGATATAATATAGACCCGATTACCACATAGACAGGGGTCCTCACCTCAACACTATCGAGTGTGCGTTATAGTGTTGTTGACCCTGTGAGTGTGGGCATGTTACTGTGTGTTTCTCTGAATGTCTGTGGATGTTCTCATCCTGTAATGTGACAGTGTATTACTGCTACACAGTGAGGCCTCATGCTATCAACTGGCCTCTAACATTGACATCAGCCAGACTGCTGTGTAAACCCCCCGCACCATGTCACTATACTTGTGATGTGACCCGGTATGGATGTGACGTCTCTAGCCACTGTAGCATATTAAACAGCTCGCATGCTTCTGGATCAGTAGATGTGTGGACATCTGTGGAATGGTAGCCTTTCTAACAGTGAGGTTGAGGATACGTATAGCATGCTGGTATTGCCATACATGCCTGTGAGTACTCCACATTTACACATGGGAAACTGCAAACACTGCTACTTATTGGCACATGCAATTAGACCTTAAGGAGGGAAGCAGGGCATCATTACCAACATGCTGTTACTGTTGTTACCAAGACACATACTGTGAACATACAACAATGCACTCTAACTGCAAACACTGAAATGTAATGGTACATGCAATTAGACCTTAATGAGGGAAGCAGGTCATAATTACTAACATGCTGTTACTGTTGTCACCAAGACACATACTGTGAACATATAACAATGCATTCTAAAGCTGTACTACATGGTATGTCTGGTGCGTGTCAACAGTACACAACAAATGTAATATACACTTATCTCACTATTCTGTTCACCCTGTGCATCAGACCATATGAGCATGTCCCTGCACTGATGGTGTGGATGACAGGGATGCAGCACAGGCATCATCATATGCACAGCATGATAATGTTTGCCAGGGGCATAGGCTGCACCAGTGGATGACATCATGTCTGTGGGTTAGGACCGGTGATCTGATTGGACATGTGTGGTTGTTATGCATGTGGAGGTTGCGGTGCCCTACAGATGTTTCTGCTGTCTGCGTGTATGTGTGCACACAGTACTGCCATGTGTCCGGCCTACACAGGGATATTATTGACAGCTCCAGATTGTACAGACCAGGATGTACAGCTTACTGTGTCCAGCCACGGCCACGTGACCTGTGCCTGCCAGTGGTTGCACAGGAACTACCAGGCAGAGGTACAGATTGACTACTGTCCGATGACACATGTCCACTGGAACCATGTCCCCGCTGGGCACATCCAGGGCCATGTCCACGTGGCCTGCTGTGTCCTGGTGTGGACAGCACAGCACCAGCTGCACTGCTACTGCTACCGGCACTGTGGGAGCAGGCATGTGAGGTAGCTCGTTCACTTTGACCTGCACCAGGTGGTGTAGCTGGCCTACGTCCACGTGGCCTATGCTCACTCCTACCAGATGTTCCAGCAC
This sequence comes from Protopterus annectens, assembly GCF_019279795.1. NCBI lineage: Eukaryota > Metazoa > Chordata > Ceratodontiformes > Protopteridae > Protopterus > Protopterus annectens. Next base: position 130,130,492 of record NC_056737.1, read on the forward strand.
AGACAGCTCATGCTCGTGGATTGCCATGCCATGGTCCAGGATTCCAAACATGTCACCCAATCACCTGTCCAGAACATCAGCAATCTGCTGTTGAGCATTTGCCAATGCCTGGATGTTGTCATTTAAAGAACGGATAGCAGCCATCTGAAGCCTCTGCCCTTCTCTGTTCTGCCATTCAGCACATGCCTGTGCCACCATTACAGTCTGAAACATGCATCTGGTGATACCAGCTTCTGCGCTCTGTCCTGCAGGTGCATGTCTGCCAGAGGTCCTCCTATGAGCAGCACTGGCCACATGCCTGTGTGGCACATCTGCAGTCATTACACTGACACCATGGTGTGAAGACACACCTTCTGTAGCCACCACATGTTCCTGTTCCAAGCTAACGGACACTGACTGTCCTTCCTCTATGGCCACTGGTGATGGGGTATGTGTTGGCATGAGAACTGTGTGCGGGGAAGAGGGGGACATAGCTGGGATGGCAACCATTGGCACTGATTCAGCCCCTGACAACCCTGCCTGTACTCATGCATATGTTCATCACTGCTAGAATCTGTGGGGACACTAACATCAGATGGACCGCAGGAGAGTAGCACACCTATATCACCTGTGAATGCAAAGAAAGACTCTACATTACAATATTCACACAGACAGAGACACAGACAGAGACACAGACACACAGACAGACAGAGACACAGACACCGACAGACAGAGATACAGACACCGACAGACAGAGACACAGACAGACAGAGACACAGACACACAGACAGACAGAGACACAGACACACAGACAGACAGAGACACAGACACAGGCACACAGACACACAGAGACACAGACACAGACAGACAGACACACAGAGACACAGACACAGACATACAAACACAGACACACAGACAGACCATACATGTGATTTGACAGATGGCATGCAGCATGCATGTGATACAACAGACGGCATGCAGCTCGGATATTAATAGTGGTAGTTAGCATACATCCCTGGGTTGCAGACAACAGCAAGCAGGTGTCATATCAGAAGCCATGCAGTTCACACAATCATGGTAGTAAGCATGCATCCCTGTGATACACCATGTGGACCAGCACAGGTTAACAGTACACATGGCTGATGTGACCTTGACATTAGCATGTAGTATGACATGTAATCTGCTGACGTGTGCACTGACATGCATACATGTCTGACACAATAGTGTCCTGACACATATACAGTGGTGTAATGGGTATCACATTGAAGTTTTGTCTGTATGCCCTACAGATAGAATGCACTTTTAGCAGATGTGCATGAGCATTAAAGGGTAGTATGAGGCATCTACATTGCTCTGCAGTGTGAAGTATAGACACTGTGCCATTGCATGGCATCATGAGGCGTCTATATTGCTATACAGTGTGGAATATACACACAGTGCATAGCCATGACTGCGTGCATACACATTACATAACTACTGTGGATTGTGACCCATGTCGCTGAGGTGTATACACACTAAACCATACTGTGTCATGTGACAGGTCACTGGAAGACCTACGGATGACACCCCTGCACAACTACTAAAATATCTTAGCTGCCTGGCAACCGTGTCTACACACATGGCAGACTTGTCAATACACCATGTCCCATATGACATTTATGTACCACACACATGAGGTGCATGGCTGACAGTGATGTCCAACAGCAGCAAGGGAAATGTACGGTATCTGTGGCCTGATGTGGTGTCTATGTCTGTGAAAGCTGTACAGGTGACTACTGTCATGCTATGACACAGTTATGATGTTTAACACATCTTATATGGTCGAATTAAGTGACACCTCCACAAGCTGTGCACAGGATTTTAGGATGTCCAGTGTTCCACATCAACTATATAACCATTCAACAAAGGCTATAGTTGGACCATGTGTGGACAATGTGCAACAGGGTGTATACACATCACATCTACTGTGTGTTGCTACATGTCTCTGGCCATCCTCCATGGCCATGTGTGAACATGTGTTGGCCAAATGTTTGTGATGGCCATCTACCTCACATGCCTGTGTTGTCCCATATGACATACACCCATAGATGTCAGATACGTCACTGTCCACAGGGTTATGCAGACAACGGGTTGTATGTTTGGTATGTGGGGTATGTATTATGGGATAGTGAGACAATATTGCAGCAGGAACACTACATGTCTGGTACATGTCAGATGGCACATCACAATGTGTGCACCTATTGCAGGGACATATTACACAATGGTGAATCATGTGGGCTGCCCATATCCCAGCTCACTGTGTGGTACTGTTTGCGTACCACACATGTGTTGTTCCAATGTATAGTTCATATGCCTACATTGAACAACACCTCCACCATTGTATGCACAGCTGTCCACACATCTAGCAATGACAGATACTGTGGTTTCATGTCAGTGTTTCATTTAGTTTGTATATATTGCACATGGGTAGCCAGTGTGATTGATGACAGATGCGACCTGTATATCGTGACTGGACCATACATTATGTGTACATGTGTTAACTGGCCACATGGCGAATAGATCTATGCATTAACATGCCTGATACTGATAAATGTCTCACCTGCAACGGACTGATGTCTGTGCAGCATGCCAGAGGTATCTGTATAGGGGTGACACAGCAGTTTGAACATTATCCATGACTGTATGACAGCTACAGGGTGCACTGTGCATGTTAACACATTTGCCTGTACAATAGCATATAGTATGCACATGTGTGCATACACAGGGTAGCATACTATAGTATGCGGCATGTGTGTAAACATACCTTGCATATGATGCTACTTTACATATTGTACAGTGACACATGCAACTAAATGGGATATAATAGTCATATGTGCAGTAGTGACTTACCGGGCAACTCCAGGCTCGGTGGTTGGGAGACACCCACCTCCACGATGGCAGCTAGTGTTTGTGGCTGCTGTTCTGAGGGTGTCCCCAGGCTGGCTAGTAGCTCCTCGGTGGGTGTGAGTGGGGGCTGGGTTGGTGGCCCACCACCTGTTCCACCTTGTTCCCTGGCGATTGCATTGGCACGCTGTTTCGCATGTTGTATCAGGTCTGTGCAGTGTCTGCGCACCTGCTGGTAGGTGCAGTTATGGCCACCCACATCATTAACCCTCCTGCGAAGTTCCTGCCACAGGTCGTCACACTGCTGGGCATGCTGTGGCACATGGCTGAACAACACCTCATAGTTATCATGGAGGTACAGTATGAGAGCATCATCCTCCAGGTGGCTATATGCTGGCAGGTGTGAACGAGGCATTATCTGGAAGACATAATGATGGAGACAGGTCACAGTATCACAGAGATGTACAGAGATACAGCTACACATACATTTGTATTAAATCTAGTACATATGAGCAGTTATCTTTGCAAATCGTCATGACACTGACACGACTGACATGTTTGTGTCACACACATGTAACACCCGTTGTGCATTGGATATCATCATCCTATATGTGTGTCACCTCATTACATTGCTCATACTCCATGTGAATGCTGTCTTGATGTGGGCATGTCTGTTTGCCTTTACTGATATTCTTACCTATCAGCACATACCTGGATGTGTCCACAGTAATGCTGTTGGCCTTGATGCTGTTTATATGTCACATATCAACACACACACTGCCTTAATGGACATGAGCAGTGACAATGCACACATGTGCACGGAAACCTTTACATGCATGTGTTTTGTCATATACATCTACATGGCACTGTACAGCAGTTCAACATCCTGCCACGTATCGCCTGTGTTGCACATGTGATACACATAGGACAATGGCTAGCCGGACATTATTCGCAGGGATGGTTATCAGCTATAGCATGTACGGACAAGGTTTTTTAGCTGTATCCGACAGCCATTTTGCCACCGCCAGGTGCATCAGTGCCACATTACTGATCCAGACAGTTAATGATACATCTACCGTGCGGTCATCGCACCATGTATGACAGAGATGACATGTGCAGCTTTGATGGACAGGGTTGCATGGTATGGCAGGAGTATGTAACATGTATGGCACAGGGATCTGTCCAGCATGTGGCGATCCTTATAGTACGACAGTGGCTGTCCATGACGTATGTCTTTCAGATCAGGATATGTACGTGTAGCATGTCCAACATCACAGTGTAGCACATGTCTTTATGCAAGGTAGCCAGCATGCTGCATAGTGGTGGTGAGGATTGTGAAGGCTGGTATCGCCCATCCATGCATGGCCAATACCCCTTAAAGGTGATATGTGATTCAATATTGGTCACTCGAGTGCTGAGTATGCCTGTCCAATGATCTCCATGCTCATGGATGGCACCCTGTCATGACATGCGTGACCTGTATGACTACCTAATAGTCCTGGAGATGTCACCAGCTCATGGAGCTGAACTGCACAGCACCATCCCTTACACGCAGTGTCCATAATGTTGACCGCTGCCTAGGTGGTTGTTAATGGGTACAGGGTTATTCACCTAGCAGTGACAATGCTATTAGCAACTGTCAGATTGTGCACTTATGTCACTCACCTCACCCACAAAGCCCATTCTGTATGTTGTCCACAACACTGAGACAGCTATTGCTCCTATGTCATGGCCATTCACATCCTTACATACGCAGATGCCTCCCATTTGTCTGTGTGGTATGGGCTACAATGAGGGGGGAGTACAAAACATTAACCCTGTTTTACTGTAGCTGCCACTGGTGTGATATGCACATGTCACTCAGACACCTTTTGTAGTGTTGCTTCTGTCAACAGGCCATTGGTAGAACACTCCTGTGACATATGGAGGTACATCTAGTATACTCAGTGTAGCTGGAACACAGTATGGGTGATGATGTCCTATGACCTGTCACAGGTATGCTATGCAGTGTAAAATCATCCGTACTGTCATCTACATCTGTATTGCTAACATCTACATTGATAAAGGTTCATAGATTTGCAGACCATACTCAGCAGGGTAATAGTGCAGTGCCTCCAATTATGACTGGCGTCTCCACTTGTGGTTTGCAGTGGGTTTATATTATCCAACACCCTATCTGTATTGCATATTCATGCTCAGCACTTGCTCAGAACATGTAAGCACTTCATGAGCTACTAATTACTATAGCACCCATTCCAACTAATTTCTTACAAGTACACTGTCTGTCCTTACATTTCCAGCTTGCTTACAGTACAACAGCTGTTGTACACATGTACCTCACATATCTTGTGAGACATGGTTGAATATACAGGCATGTCCAAGTGTCACCTACCAGTGTTATTGCCTGTCTGTATGATGAATATGGCAAACATGAGGCAATAGAGCAATTGTCTCATGTATACAGTCAATGCTCACCTCCCAACATACGACACTACAGCCTGTGGGAGATGCACATATGTAGCCATGCTGTGGGTAATGCTCTCACCAACCCAGACTGAACCTGACATTCATGTGGGGATGTTAAACATTTGCAACACATCCCACTCATTACATAGTCTCACTAGATCTCCACCACCACAGGCCACACATAGTATGACTACGACATTTGCAGAACCTCTCCATACTCTCTGTGTAGGCAACAGAGGCAGCCCCATCACCAAACACAACATCAATTACTTATAGCCCACAGACTCATGTGTGCCCATCAACTACAGCCAATAGGGTGTTATAACATACCCAACACACCAATCATAGGTGACTCTGTAGGTGGTCACACTGATGTCCCACTCAGCAGACTACACAAGGTGATAGTCGCTTACATCTGGCTGATGGGTAACAGGATCCACAATATAACCTATGCACGCACGCCACAGCTCACCAGGTACAATTTGACTGTCATTCTCCATGTTAGTGTGACTGCCCTGAGATGTAACTTCCTGGACCACATGTACAGGTACATGCAATAGCTCTCCGGTCTTGTAGCCCAGAAGGTATCGCCCAAGCCCTGAGAAGCATTCTGCATTCATCCAGACTGATACCACTGTACAACGACTGAATGTTCCACTTCAACAGTTGCCTATGCTTCTGCTGTCATTCCACAGGCATCCAGTATCTGTCTGCTTTGAATGACATGGTCAACAAAACACGATGCTTTAACACATATGATCTGCACCTGTCAGCCCTGGGATTACAGATAACATGTAAGGCTCTTGCTGCTCCTATAATGCCTGTCTTGGAAGTTTCCAATAACATTCACCACCAGAACAGCAACAGGCAAGCAAAATCTGGGGTAATGTTACTCAATGCTTGACATCTTCATCTCTAACGCACTCAGGCAAGGCACTCCTTATAATGGACCACTTTGATATCTCTGCAGTGACTGGGACCTGCCTCTAGGCTCCAGAGAGCTCACCTGCACTGACAGGTTATACGCAGACCACACCTTTCAGTCATGTAACCAGGACCAGAACACCCACGGTGGAGGTGTGTCCATATTTCACAAGGATGTACACTCCTCCAGGCTGGTTACTTAGCACAATGCATCAGAGGTGATCCACGTGCAACTAACTGTGGCCAGAACTGCTATACACATTGTAACTTGCTACGGATTCAACAAGATACCCCACGGTTATTGGCCTTCATTTCTTGGTGTACTGGACAGTAGGGTTCAGACAGGTACTACTGATGTGAGACTGACACTACCCCACACTTAACTGGGATACCTACTCATGTACCGACACATTAGGCCAATGCTTTCTGGGATTCATAACCTCCACTCGGCTGGATCAACCCATACATACCATCACCAAGACCAACAATATCCTAGACATGGACATTACCAACATGTGGCTGGTGTTCCACACCTGGGGTTATCCCCTCATTGGTAGTTTCCGAATATATGCTAATCACCCTTGTTATCCACATTCCGGCACCACACCCTTCACGGTATACACAGTACAAGATTTCTACAATGCCTACTTCAGACATCTTATGACAGCGGTAGTAAACGTCATGACACCCGTGCAGATGGACAATGTACTTACAAATGCTGAAACATACACCAGTGCACTTCATTAGCACTTATACGACTGTATGGATCATGCTATCCCAAACAGAGCCATGATGGTACCCACCAGATAACGGACGTCACTCTGGGGGTCCAGTTCCATGGACATAATGTACAACAAAAGGTGGAGGCTGTTGCAAAGTGGAGTACAATCCCATGGGTGGGGTAGCTCACTGGTCAGCCTCAGTAGGAATCTGGGATCCCTTATCACATCCTCCAAAGCTAGCTATGTAAACATTACTGCGACACATTCCAAGGACTACCACAAAGCATTATGGAGGTATGTCAGTACTCAATGGCAATACCCACATCTGCTCTGACATATGACAGTTAGGCAGGAACATTACAGAACCAACTGATATTGGCAACATCCTGGCAGATAGGTTCAATGCTAACTTTACACCCTCTCACTCGCTACAGGGCCAAAATCCATACAGGAACAATGCAGAGTCCCTCCTGTCACAACTACACAGTTCCAACCTGCACTCTCTAAGGCCTGGAACACAGACTCCATGTGACCGTCCAACATCCCAGGCTGCGATTTACACAAACCTCAGAACGACATGGCTCCCCACTTGGCCACCAGATTCACTAATAGCCTTGTATCAGACATTGTGGCCCCTGAATGGCACACAGCAACAGTTATCACACTCCACACAGGTGGCGCCACCATGAACCAGAGGGACTATTGCCCTATACGCCTGACTGGACTGTTCTGCAAGGCTATGCGGCACATCATCATGGAAGTCATTTACAGAGACATTGGTGGGCTTCAGACCTTTTATGCCACCCAGGTTGGATTATTTAGGGCCAGACCATGGCTCCTACACCTGGTAAACTCCTTTGATACAGTTACCAGGGTAGTCGATGACGATAATGGGGTCCACACAGCCTACATTGTCCTCTCATTGGCTTTCAGCACCGTTCTCCATTCTGGTATTGACAACATACACATCCACCTGCACATCGACCCCTACGTCTCGGGATGTTATGCAAAGTGGCTCATGGACAGGACCCACACAATGAGGGTAGCATACCATAATACCTACTGTAATTCAGTTACACTTGGCGTACCACAGTCCTCGGTCATAGGGCCCCTCATGTTCGGTATATGCTTCCCTGAGGTACAGGCTAGCACAGAGGGACTTTCCCTAAATAGGTTTTCAGATGACTGCAAACAAGGAGCCATGATTGATCCACCAGCTGATACAGACACCCTCCATAAGGGTGTCACTGTGATGGATATCTGATGTCGATAACATGGCCTCAAGCTGCATGACACAAGGTGCATAGACATCCCCTTTGGATTACACCAATCACCCACTGACTATCACATAGGTGGTAGTCCCCTACATACATGTGACATTATACGGGATCTTAGTACACACGTATATAGCAACCACTCCTTTGATAACCATATTGCCAATGTGGCATGGATATCCTTCTACGTGGCCACCCTTATCTGTAATGGGTTTGTAGCTGGAACAAAGGCACGCATTGTACCTCTATACTCCTGACGTATGACACACATTCAAGGGTACAACACCCCTTTTGGGGTGTACCTTACAGAACAGCAATGGCTTTACATACCACAACATTAACACACCATGAGAATTAATGACCTCCATAGGATGACATATGCGGCACAACTACGGACACCATGACTGTACACATTTGCATACTGCATACTCAGGGGTGACCTCTGCTGAACATACAGGGCCCATGTCCACAACAATATTTATGGATATACTCCACATAAGCAACATAAACAAAAGCCACTGAGAGCAACATGCTCATGGATATGTGCACAAATGCAATGATGAGTGGGACGTGCTTGAGGGATACATTCCTGAACCAGACACTCACCATGCTTTGGAACATGATTCTTATGTACATCAAGCAGGGACACTCACTAGCACTCTTCATGAGATACCTCTATGGGTGGATGGGAGACACACATTAATACCAGGGATCACTGCAGTGGCTGTACTGTACACAGGTGCAGCTAACACATGGCTCTGCTGTTCACAGATAGGACACTAGCCTAGGGAGGTGCTGCCAGTGAAAACACTGTAGTTGGGCTTACACATGGACTTGGCCAGACAGCATAGTACCTCACTATGAACCTGTGAAGCTATTAGATGTCCTTTGTGCATGGATAATTGAGTAGCTCTTACATTTCAGTTAGCTATCATGCTGTTACAGTATCCCGTGACTACAAGCCATATGTATCCTGTATTGTGTATTGTACATGCCAATAGATGATACCTTTTGTTTGCATGATATAACAGTTATGCTGTGTAAAATATCTGACATATTTACCTACAATACTGTACATTACACATATTTTAAACATTATCCCATAATGCAAAGCATACTTGCACAGCAGGACCACCTTAAGCATGTTATTCTTGTTATATGCCCATACACATGCCTACTGTGACAGCATATCAACATATACTATCCCCTGCTATGGCACGTACTTGTTGGACAAACCCTACCACTGACAGCCAGTGGTGTGGAATTGTTGCTTTTAAAGGCCTCATGTAGCATCCCTTGTGGTGTATGAGATGTTTACCTTGTGGCCCACAGCAGGACACACAATTTTGACAGGCGTTACTATGCTCAACAAGACATCACTACATAATACCTTTTCCCACTTTATGCATTGCGTACACTTTAATTAATACAAAACAGGCTCTACATACACTAACATACTGAGTGTTCTACATACCTTGTTAGCGTTCCGAGTCTTCGTAAATATCTCACTTACACCTTTACTGTTTAAACGGTTCTATGGTATGAGCATATAGTTAGAATGTATGGCAAGGCATCCTTATATACGTCGATACCTGTAACATGTGGTATCCTGCCGCCAATAGGTGCTCCTGAGTAAATTATTACATGCACATCAGCTGTGCAGCTACTCCATTCGCCAATTACATGGCAACAGTGGGGTATAATTGAATTCTCCACGTGGGCATTGCCCTTTTGCCCTACCTTCGGGGAGACGGCCTGTATGTGTTTTGTTGTGAGGAATTGCAACTGCTATTTGGAGAGACATGGATATTTTGAATTCATGTCCCCTGTGGATTGTGTGTGACGGCTAGAGTATGTGGTTCTACATGTGAGTGTACCTGTCATTTCAACCATCTGATAAGGGACTATTGCAAACAAAACCTGCAACATCGCCGTCTGTTCCATTATACAACAGCTATGATTTCACATGGCGCCATTACAAATGTGTCTCTCACAAGGTACGTTAACACTTCTGCAGATGTAATTGAGTGAGTAGATGTTTGTGATGTTATTACAGTCTGTATTGCAATTGTTTTGGGTGTGGGGGAGATGTAGGTGGGTGTACATAGCATATACAGGTTTGTGGGGACTGCATTTCTACATATTCCATATATGTGTGTGGGCTCCTTCCCTAATTGAAGACCAATCATTTAGTAGACTGAAACTATGGTTGTTACGGGCTTATACATTGAGCCATTGTTAATTGGTTCCTATATAGCATGCAGGTGTGGTTGATACTTCAATACTTCCGGAAATACATCAATATGTAAGGGAATGTTACTAAAGTACTGCTGTCTCGTGTATTTCTGTCACAGATATTTGCACTCATTGCAGTTGTGTTAGTGACTGAACCTCCTTGGCATGGGTTGCCACCTTTTCAAATGGCCATAGTGGGACATTTGCAGGACACACATCGGTGTTTACAGGCCGACACATACCCACGGTCAGTACACAGGATAGAACATACTTTTATCCTAAATACATACTTATTCTTGTAGCACTTTAGCTACTTATCATCTTTCATGTAACATTTACATATTTTAGATACAGGAATAACTATTTCATGCAACTATTACATAATATATGGGACATAATTATGTCCTACAATCTCAGACATTTGCCCTTTTTAATATTTTTTGTCAGGACAGAACTGCCCAGGGAGGGGCTGTCCCTCTTAAAGTGGGACAGGTGGTAACCGTATGCCTACGGCCAGCTATGACCACACCTACCGTAATGATCTACCTCCGAGTTAGCACTAACAGACACACGATGCAAACACACACACACACACATTACAGTCCCACGGAAATGCACACAGCACCCTCAACACACACATACACAGACTACAGCAATCACAAACACAGTTGAACACAGTACCTACCTGGACCGTAGCACCGGCAGCGATAACTAAATGTCCCTTAACATCGTGATAATATTACATGCAGTTCTAGTGTTCCGGTACTGTGGTCTTTCAGTCTTCAAGCCTCGTGATTACGCGTGTTGGTATGTGACACATTCAATAGTTGGCAGTATCCTATTTATTTGTACCTCCATGGTTGTGTACATGTCATTGACCTATCTATATATTTGCAGATATAGGTGAATCCGTATATATCAACATATATCTCTCTATCACTCTTTCTATCTCTATTTTATATATATATATATATATATATATATATATATATATATATATATATATATAGAGAGAGAGAGAGAGAGAGTGAGAGGGAGAACACACCTTTTGTTGTGTACATGGCTGTGTATACTGTTTCCTGGACTCCGCACGTTTGTGTTTTAACCTGTCACAATACACACCTGCCATTGGTACATCTCAGGTAGCTTAGTGTTAGGTGATTGTGTACATGATTGCGTGTTCTACTCCTGGCAGTGGTCGTTTTACCATTCAGAGCAGGCACTATTAGTACAGGGGTGAATAATGCTAGTTTCACCTGTTCTGGACATCTCTGATCGTGATCTGCATGATATTCAGCAAAGCTTAGCCCTGTTTCGCGCATATCCGTATAGTCATGTTTAAACAACACTTACCAGCACTTGCCAACGCATAATCCCGCTAACATGTGCTAAACCTGATCTGATGACCTGCATCCAACATCCATTATTTGTGCCTTCAGGATTACGTAACATCCCTTGCAGAACGTGGAACCGGGAACATGCACTACAGTCAGTGCATTTACCACTTGGGCATCTGGAATTTGTACACATGTTATGGTGTTTTGTATATGGACTGTACTATGGCTGTTACTCCATACTGCAATCAAATGTGTAACTCAGTTAGTTTACATATGGATGAGACCTATTAATGGTATGTCCAAGTGATGTTTAATGGATGTGCTCCAGCATTGGGAATGTATGTCACAGTGAGCCACACACTATAATGTGCTACACCTTCACACAACCATAGCAGGAGCATGCTAGGGTGACAGATACCTGTCATGGGTACTCCCCATGCTTTGCCACTACATCCCTGATTACATTATATGGAGCCCCTCATTAACACACCAGGGAATCCATGCAGAATGTGTGGGGAACAGTGATTACACACATCGATCCCACAATTGGCTCTGCTCCACTGAGGGACAGTTGGTTAATCAATGTGGTGGTGACAGCAGACACTGTTTGCCTTGGTTGATGAATGGCCTCTGACAATCGGGCATGTACCTACCGATGTACCTAGGAGCCTATACATACAGTATCAACATATGCAGTTAGGTGCGTGTACTGTTCAGGTGTTGACATTCCTTGTTCCAATAGCTGTTGTGTGTGCAATGGTTGAGGGCTGCCTATGTAGGATTCACACAGTAGGTCACCTATACATTACAATTTACAGGTGGTCGTGTGTGTGTGCCATCCAGTTTACTGTGTGTGCAGGTGGAGAGGTGTGTCAGTCCGTAGGGGCCTACACTGTCAGTGTATGTGCTATACGTTCCCTCTTTGCCAAGGCGTGGGCATATTGGGCATGCCTCCGTCTGCCTACTGGGGCTGGCACAGGGTGTTCGTGGTCTGAATCCCTCTGTGCCTATGATGGCCTTGGCAATTGCGGTGAGCTGTGAGGGCCTTCACCATTATGTCCCTGCTGCAGCTGTTTTCGCAGGATCATATTATGTAGCATGGCACATACTATGAAGATGTGGGCACACGTACCTGGAGAGTACTGCAAGGCTCCACCAGATATGTCCAAGCAATGGAACCATGATTTCAGCTTCCCAAACACACACTCTATGATGATTCTGGTTTGTGCGTGTGCCTCATTATGGCGTTCTTGCATGGGCGTGTATGCATTTCTGATGGGAGTCATCATCCACGGCTCCAGTGCATAGCCAGCATCCCCCACAAGGTGGCCATGTGGGATGTCCCCCCTGACAAATACCTGATACAGCTGTGAGGCATGCCAGATGTGGGAGTCATGGTAGCTTCCAGGGCTGTCAGCACACACATCCATGATAATGCCCTGGGCATTGCACACAACCTGGCAGTTGATGGAGTGGTATCCCTTGCGGTTTATGTAGCGCCTACCATGCTCACCGGGTGGTGACTTGATATGTATGTGCGTGCAGTCTATCGCACCCAGTACTTCCGGGTAGTGTGCCATATGGTGGAAGAGACGTATTTTGCTGGCCAACTCCTCCTGCATTCTGGAGAAGTATATATGCTCATTGGCATGTGGTAACATGGCATCCAGGAAATGGCGTAGTACCCTGGATGCTGATGCCTGTGAGATCCCCATTATATCTCCAGTTGGCCTTTGAAAGGTACCTGTGGCTAGTATTTGCAAGCTTACACATACCTTTGTGTCCACTGGGATGGGTTCCCCTCTGTTGTTTCTGGATCTCAGGCGTGGCCGGCACAGCTCAACTATTTGCTGTAAGATGTCCCTGTCCACCCTGTAATGCTCTACTATCTCCAGATCATGTAGCCCCTGGTAGGTTACCCTTGGTCTGAACACTCTTCTCCTCCTCCGGGGCCTGTGGTGGTTGTCAGCATCATCCTCCACAACACCTTCAGTCTCTAACACATGGTGATGAATCACAGCTATGGCAGCTCCCAACATGTACATTGTAAAAGTTCCCCATCTGTTTACACCGATGGTGCAGTGTTTGGGAATACACAGGTGTGTGTGAGGTGCCTTCACACTTTATACTATTGTGCTGTGAACACTGATGATGTCATAGGGTGTGTATGTACAATCGGAGCTACAGGGTATCTTATGTGTTTTACCACAGGTACTGCTATTGTGGTGCCTTTGGTGTTGAATTACATTTGTCTGCCGTGGATTACCTTTTGCCCTTCCCTTAACATTTCTTAACGTTTCCCCTCCCATTTTCTGGCATGCATCCAGCAGCCTGCTTTCATTTGTACTTTCCAAAACATGGCTTATTTTGCGAAATGTGTTCTATGGCCAATCCACTGCAAGTTTGCTTTGCTCTGCTATGACAGTTCTCTTTTCTTTGCAATCTGACACCTCCCCTATCCTGTTCTGCAGGTTGCTGTGAGCAGACTTGTTAGCTGATTGCCCACTGTGAGTTAATAGGTGTTAATTGCTCAGTTGCACTCCAATTACCCTACTGCGGCATTTCCCTATTTTCTTCACCTAACCTTCCTGTTTGAGCTATGGTGCATGGCGCGTGCGTCCGCTTACTGGGTTTTGGGCACGTTTTCATCCACGTACACATGCACTTTCGGGCACCATATGTGCTTTCAGCTAAACTATGCTATACCTACATCCCCACCCATATCCTGCGGCTTTGCTTAGCAACGGGCATGCCGGATTTGCATTGCTCCAATGTGCTTACAGCTACAGTGGCACACCCCACTGCTGATGTCATGTATACCTCCAAACCACTCCTCAGTGTTGTAGTGTTGTGCTGTATGGTACAGCCTTAGTCCGGCGGGACGTTTGCGATTCACTATTACTTGCCTCATTTGCATAGCACTGACTACTAATTCATAGTTATCATGCTGAACACTGTCACAGACCCTTAGCAACCCTTGCAGCTTGGTTGTGGTGTACCATGCATACTATTGAGTATTATGGTGAAATCATGATTTGTATTACATTGCGATTTTATGACATTTGTATATATTTTCCTTGTGTTCCCATTTGCGTACACATGCCCTGAGGTTGTACTTTGCGTTACTGTGGACATGACATTAAATGTTTTTTAGGTGTTGTGCATCTTTTCTTATGCCATTGGCTGTATATTTAGCCATTGGCATATGTTAACTTTGTAATACATGAGTCTGGTCCGCTTTCATAGCTCCGATGTTCTATTTGGCAAAATGTAAACCATTTTTTTTTTGGTTTACATTTCTGTGGGCTTACGCTATGCCTGCACCATTTAATGAATCGCTATGTACCTTCATTTGCATGGTGCAGTACTGTGCGTGGGGTGATTAGCATACCTGAGTCGAGGGCTGCGCAGATCTGGCATACGCTGGTATTGCACGTGGATTTGGATCGTACCTGAATCGCTCGGCGGCCATATTTGGCATTATACCACCTACGCTATGCCTGCGTCTGGCACAAGCTTCATGAATCCCGGGGCAAATCTTTCACTTTGCAGGCAATCCATAACTTCAACTTCTATTTTTTTTAACTTCTACTTTACTAATCTTCTTTTCTCCATTCCCTCTTTGTGATATTATTTTCTTTATTGTGAAATTTCCAATATCTGGATGCCTTTGCCTGTATTTCTCTTCGAATATCTTTGGGGCTGCCTTCTTTATATTGATTAATTTGGCTTTCTCCTTTGCATAAATATTGCACCATATCAAATCTCTGTTTCTTTCCAATGCCCATATTTCTTTTTTATACTTTTCAAAAATCTCTAGGTTTTGTTGTTTATATTTTCACACTTCCTCAGATGCTTCTTTTTTCAAACAGATAAAGGTTTATTAATCTATATACTGTTTTTTACAAATTTGTTGTATTAATGAATACAATTTTTTATTTGAAGCTTTTGACAGTTTTTCTTGTGGAAGTATTTTTCTTTCCTCTAATTTCTCTCTTAATTATTTTGTATAGCTTGTGTCTGGAAATTCTGGGCTTTTTGTTTAATAGTAGCAATACATAATTTCTTTCTTACCCTCAATAGTCTACTCTATTGTCTTTATGGCTCTTCTTTGGCCTATCAGTTTCTGTGATTTTTGTAGACTACTACTTCCTTCTACAATGGGGGGGGGGCATCATCCCTCTGTGCCTGGCCTTGCCCCATTGTATAAATGTTTCCATGTTTTAAGGATTCTACACTGTCATCTTTTCCACTCCTGGCACCAGTGGGCTTACCAGGATTGGGCACTTTTTAATCCTAGGTCTTCTGCACCCGGCTACTGGTACCAGGTACCCAGGCACTGAGTAATTTGCAAGATGAACTTAGAAGTTTTGTGACGCATGATATATATTTACATGCTTACACCAAGGATGGCTCAGATGTGACCTGTAATCAGCGCTTTTGTAATGACCTCATCACTGCCATAAAAATCATACCTCTATTCAGTCATATGTGATTATGACCCAATAGTGGCCCACATGGATGTGAATGACCTTAGGCACTTTACCAAGAAGAACAGACAGAATTATATGATTCAGCATACCATGTATGTGTCTGAGACAAGAAAAATACTGGTTTTGAGTGGTATTTTACTATCACTCAGAATTATGCTGAGATTGAATGACAAGATAATTGGCTGTAGTAATTGGTTATGTAGCCGGTTTCATTTTGGGGGTGTCTAGCATGTTTCAGCTTATTATAAGATAGCTGATAAACCTTCCTGGTCTGCCAGGGATGGTTTGTACCTCTTTTGCCAAGACTTTCACATCCTGTATAAAGCTTGTGTTACCCCATAATGCTTTTTATGTAGAGTCCATCTGCTGGACATTTTAACCTGGTAAATTCTAATCTGGAACTCATTAAAGTGGAGCTACTCAATGTAAGGAGTCTAAAAACTGTCAGAAGTGGAGGATCTCCTGTGACTTGAGCACAGAAATACAGTTGCAAAACAATGAAAATACTTCCTCTGTTTCCAGGTTTAGTGCCTATCAAGTCTTCAGAACTACTGGCCATTGTGGTGGAATATCAGTATTTGTTAAGTGTATCATTACCTCATGACATATTCCATGGGATACAAAATTTGAACTAGTAGATGTCCATATCACTCTAAACAAGACATTACCATTTTATAGTTTGTTATAGAACACACTCAATGGCCTACTCTTCTGAGCATGATAACTACCTTAACAACTTAGCTGAAATCCTCATTACACCCAATACCTTTCAACTGAGGAACTTCACCTATCCATCAATTAATTGGGTCACCCAAACTGCCAGTGGCTGGCATGCCTAGCACTTCCTTGGTATTATAAATTCTAACTCCATTATAATCATTAGTTAACCATCCTGCTAAAGACCCCAACATCCTTGGTCTTTTTCTCACAAATAAGGCAACTTCTTGCACAGCTCCATATGCATCTTCTTCCTTTGTTAAACAGGACCATAAGTCAGTGATATTTTCCTTTAAATCTGGTGACACATCACCTGTATTTTTTTCTCAAACAATGTTAGAAAGTTAAAAACTAGCACCTAACAATGCTTGCAACTACTTCAGAATAATACTGCTCAGTCTGACCCAGAGGAAGTAGTTAATGCCTAGTCAACTAATTTAGTACAAATTTTACTGCATTGGCAGTTATTGCTGTTCCATAAATTTCCTAGTCACAGTGACCTCCTTTAGTTACTATGGAACATGTCTTGTTAGCTATCTCAAAAGCTAAGAACACCTCATCCATGGGTTCAGATAGTATACCAGGTTGCCTTATTATCAGGTTGAAATTTGGCTCAATCTCTTTAATCTAAATATCTCCATAGGTTGCATTCCTGAAGCTTGGAAAATAGCAATTGTAATGCCATTGCACAAGGGTGACCAAACAACAGACATTAGTAACTATAGACTCATTAGTCTCACTAGCCTCATATTTAAACCTATGGAATGCATTATCAAAACCGCATTAATCTGGACATTAAAGATCTGTTAACTCTGGATCCTCATCAATTTAGCATTGTCAGTGGAAGGTCCTCCCTCTTTATCTTCATTAGTTTCTTTGAAAAAGTTACCAAAGCAGTGGAAAAATACCAGTGGTGTACCCCATGGCTCATTGTTGGTCCGTCTCCTGTTTGGCATCTAATTTTCAGACCATCAAACCAACACTCCTGGACTATGGATATCTGCATTTGCAGATGACAGTAACTAGGGAGTTGTCATTTGATCTATACTAACAGTTGCTACAACATGGATAATACCAAGTTAAACATTGGTTCAAGGACAAAAGTCCCAAATTAAATGTGAACAATGTGGCATAGTTAATTTTGGAAAATAAAACATTCTCACATACCTTATAGGTGAGATGACCCTTCAATCAGACACTGCTGTAAGACATTTAAGCACTCTAGTTGATGATTTTGTATGTTTTGACATTCATGTAACTATACTAGTAATGAATCTATCAGGCTTGCCTAATTTTCAAGGCATCTCCTCTAGGTTCAAAGAAGTCCTAATTCCCCTTTATCCAAATCTTATGAGACCCATTATTGAATGCAGTATCCCTTTTGTCATATATTTGTTTAAACATATAACTTAACTCAACAGACCTCAGAGATGCTTAACTAAAAGATCAATGGCCTTAAACAGCTTAATTATCAGGACAGACTGGCAGCCCTTTTTCTGTATTAATTTTCTTACCAACTCTTCTGTAGGGATCTGTATCTAGCCTTTTGAGCCATGAAAGATTAAACCCTATTTTAGCTTCTGTTCCTTCATAGAACAAATAACACATTAAAGGAACTAAATATTCATCAAGTAAATACGATTTGTTGGTGTGATAGATTCATAACTCAAAGTATGCCTCATCTATGGGACAAACATCCACTATATGTTAAGCATGGTGGCATCCTTGCCACCTTCAATGTAAATCTAGATAACTGCATGAGCAGCTTCAAATTCTACTCAAATCTATCTTGTACTGTCAGCCTTCAGCATGGAGGGAGCTTCAGAATATAGATTATTGGCTAGGTTTGCAATGGTCTGTGATGTTGTTTATATAGACTTTTTCATCTTCTTTTGGTAGAGTAGACCAGAGGTTGTTGATAAGCTAGTTAATAAGAATAGAAATAATAAACTGAGCACTGGCTGTATCAGGCACACAAAAATATTTATTAGGATAAGCGCTTTCATCTGGTGAACATCACCAGATTTCTTTCTGTGCACCAGACGAAAGCGCTTATCCTAATAAATATTTGTTGTGTGCCTGATACAGCCGGTGCTCAGTTTATTATTTCTGAGTTTTGTGATTCTTGTGGTATTACCAGTTAATAAGAATAGGCCATTCTAGCAGACAAGTTACTTGAATTGCTGTGTGGTTGAGTGAGGGAGTTTAGTATATCAACTTCAAATTCAATAGTAATTATAATTTAGGTTAGAGAAATAGGGTCCCGCAAGATATAATTTAGGTTGCTATCACTTTAATATTTACATATCAGATATTCACATTGAACTTGATGTCTTTTTTGCCTATACACAGATTATTTAAAATGATGTAAGTAAGAGGCAAGTGACACAGACCAGGATATAATACTCCATTCCTGTTTAATACACTTAGTCATATGGACCAACTATAATAATATGAGGATTAATGATGGAAAAACTAAAATGATGAGTTTTGAGCAGGGCAAATTGAAGATGACTATTTGATAACCAGATGACTGAGGAGATGAATATCTTTAAGGACTTGATAGTATGGATAGACCCAAAATTGACTTTAAAATACCACATAGGTTAAATTGCAAAATATTGCAATAAGTTAATAAGCTGAGTCAAAATATTTTAAGTCAGTGAGTTTGGAGGTGAAGAACACTATTTATCTAAGCTTACTTAGATCCAAAATCTAATTTGAACAATGACTTTGGTTCCCCTTTAAAAATATCAAATTACTATAATAGAAAGTGTCCAAAGGAAGTTCACTAAACTATTTCACAACACAGAGCATACATCTTATGAAAAGAGATTGAAATATATTAATACTTTCTCTATATTTTACAGACATGTTAGATGTGATCTTATTGCAAGGTAACAAGGTATGAATTCTTTTGAGAATACATGAGTTTAAGAAAGAGAGAAATTGCAGATCAGGTTAAATTATTAAGAACATTTAGAAGGTACAGAAAAGCAATTCATTGGTTCTTTGCAAGGTTGACAAAGATCAGAAATTCCATGCCATTTTGAATTAAAACAAGTGAAAGCCTTTCATGTTTTTAAAAATATAATACATGCTATGAAACATACTTATATGCGTTTAGGAAAATATATAACTTGACAGGTCAGACTACAATGGCTATGTTGCCTGTGCATTGTACTGGTATGATATTGTGGTATATTGTATTTAGTGGTAGAGGGGATAGATCAACAAAGTTGCTCTATGCAGACAATGTGGCATTACAGGCAAACTCTGAGCAAGAACTTCAGGAAAGGATAGGGTAAAGGAATGCAAAACTGAAGGTACATGTGACGGAACTGAGTATAAATACGACAGTTGTAATTGCAGCAAATCGGGGAAATCTAAAGAAGCTGAGAATTGAGATAGAAGGGAAAACAGTAGAACAGGTTATCAGCTTTAAATATCTGGGAGGGGTGGTCAAGGAGAAGGGAAGACTGAATGAGGAGGTCAAAGCTAGAATCAGAGGGGCTACAGTGACCTGGCACCATGTGTCAGGTGTAGTATATGACAGAAGAATGCCAAAGAAGCTGAAAAGTAAGGTGTACAAAACAGTCATATGACCAGTACTACTGTATGGTACAGAAACCTGGGCAGTAAAGGCAGAAAAGCTGAGGAAGCTAGAGGTGATGGAGATGAAGTGCCTGAGACAGATGGTAGAATGCACATTGATGGACAGACAAAGAAATGAGGACATAAGAGCAGAAGTCAAAGTAGCTCCAATTTCAGAAAAGATTAAACATAACAAATTATGGTGGTTCAGGCACATGTGCAGGAAAGCATAAGATAATCTGGTGAAAAATATTTGGGACAGACAGGAAAAAGCCAGAAGGAAACAAGGTCAAGGAAAGATACGGATGAATTGTGTGAGAGAAGACCTGTGACAGTTAAGCATGACTGTGAAAGATAGCAGCAGAGTGGCACTGAAATGAGAGAGATGGGGACAGCTGATATGACACCCTGACACCATGTAGAAAATGGGAAAAAGGTGTTTGATGATGATGTCCATTTGTGAGTAGAAGTAAACCTAACTAGCCACTTTTTTGCTTCCTGCAGTACAGAATACAGTTCATGTGTTGTTCTGATTGCATTGAAAGAGAAAGGGTCACATCAGACATCTGTGACAGTTATAAAATATGGTGCCAGACCAACACTTGCAACCTGTTGTCTTAAATGTATGTCCTATTAGGTGTGTCCAAGACAGTTGGCAGGTGTGTGTTCCCTGTGCATAAGTTGACATACCAATGCAGACATTTGGCATTTGTATACACAGCAACAGACCAGGGAGTTTGGTGTTACTCTGAGGTTATTCAGAATAACAACACCCCTTAACAATTCCCTGCAGAATCCCTGAGTAACTTTGGTTAGAATATTAAACTACATGCTACTACAACCTCTCTGTAACATGGAGGTGCCACACAGTACCCTGAATACATTTGCTATGCTGTTTGAGACAAAGACTTGTCCATTAGCTTGGGCAGTTCACAAACACACCAAAAATAGAAACACACCCACACACACACACACACACACACACACACACACACACACACACACACACACACACACACAAAATGCAGTCCTATTAATGGCCATCACTAAGGTTAACATCTCATCCATTTCTCAGCAAATGACATCTATAAAGAATGGACCATTTCAGGGCCCCAGTGGCTGCTCCCTGAACTGACCATTAAGGAAAATGTGCATGATTTATTTCTTCTTTGTGCATCATGCTGGAACTCTTTACTTGTAAGCTGCAGATGTAGGCATTGCCATGCAAATATCCTCCCAAAATGGTTGCATGTTCCCAGAAAATGAAATGGTATCTGTGAATCATGCATGCAATGTCATTTTTGAAAAATGAATATTGCAGCTTACAGCTGTGCAGGAGTGATACATGCATATTCACACAAGTCTCACACATGAGTGCATCATCACAGAATGTCATAGACACACCTAAGATACAGTTCATGCCACTGATATCCAACAGCAGAGTAAAGTGAACCATTAACAAAGTTCTTGGTCTCATTTGCCTACATGTTGAGCATACAGGTACGAATATGAAAAGTTAGATAAAACACTGCCATTTTGTTTGCAAACTGGTACACATCTTGAAAACTATTTTAGAGATCCAAGCATCAGTGAGTTTGGAAGAATAACAGCTCTTTAATGATTTTATAGGCAGCTCTAAAAAGGTAGACACAAATCTCCAGTTATATGGTAAACTGTCTTTGCCTATTTTCCTAAAGACAAAAACCTCTGTACAGGAGCTTTTTGCCTACCTTATGAAAGATGTTCACCTTTGCACAGGATTTCATTTCACATAAGGCTATCTTAGACTACGTACACATGCATGTGTTATGTGTATAGAAATTGTACTGGCAACAGCAGACAATAACAGGACAACCTGCCCCTGTACATATACATCTGTCACTTCTTATGGAAATGGCATGTCCTCTATATAGTATATGATGGATGGTGTTCTGTATAGCTTTGTTATGTATATGCATGTGTATCCCTCTACATGTAATACTATATAGCCATTTTGTCTAGCCATTTCAGCTGTGATTCCCATGTGTCCCTGTTGTTTACATCAGAGTCATTTGCCTTCTTATAATTACCTATAGGTCTTAACAAAGAGACTAGATCTTGAAGGGAATGCATTTGTGTCAGTACATGGCAGTCACATCAAGTGTATGTATTCCCATATCTATCCCACTGACTACAGTAGATGATACCCCATTGCTGAGTTTTTATATTTATTTTAGTTTTTTATTTATTTATTTAACATTTGTTGACCGGGAAAGTCCGACTAGGTTCCACAGATCCTGTTTTCAGCGGAGGCCCGGGAGAAATGCTCCAGAATATCTACGATGAGAACATTTTTTAACCATGCTATGAACTTTCTATATAACATTGCTAGTAAGTCTTCCACATTCCACATTTTGCCCATTTGTTTCACATTATGAGATGCAGTGTTCCACATTTTGCCCATTTGTTTCACATTATGAGATGCAGTGTTCCACATTTTGCCCATTTGTTTCACATTATGGTTATGCAGCATTCCACATTTTGCATATGGAAAGAAGATAATTATGAAAGCTGTGGTATTTTGAGTTTTAATTTTAATATGCCTAAACCATAAGGCTATGAAATAAAATCTGCTCTGCAAGGCCAAGTTTGTTCTGTGTTCAGTGAAGTTCCAGTTTTATTACACTGAAGATCCCAAAAGATAGTGGAATAAAGTATGATGACTTTATATTTGCTGATTTTCTTGAGAAACATCTGGATTTGATGCAGTTCTGTTTAAAGTTAAACCAGCCTTCAATGCCTCAGGATTGTTTAGCTATTTCCTGTACAGTTTTGAATTATGAGCACATATACTTCTTTTGTTATTAAATTAATTTTACATCATGTTATCCTATAATCTTATCATCTTGCCTAAAATATTTCATATAATAACCAAACAACAAGATGTGTCATTGGGTTAAAGGTTCTGATGAAACACATCCCAGTCAGAAAGCAAGGGAACTGACTCTTAGAAAACTTAGCAGAGCTGTTGGGATGTGGGCAGACAGACTAATAGTAAATATGTGAAATGAATTACCCTAAATGAAAGCAATTTTGACAAAAACGTTCCTGAAGTAGTGGGTACTAATAAATCCCTGCTACGGAAGGATGTGTCTGTGAGGATAAGAGCATTCTCTCCACCTTCCAATCATCAGCATACTTATCGAGTCTGATATTACTAAGAAAAAAAAGCTACATAAAGAAGTCGGACAAGTGCTGATCCTTGCAGATCTCAACTAGTGAGTTGGGTAGGTATGAAGGAGGTATGAAGAAATTATTACAAGTTTGGCTTGTGTCATTTTTTACATTAAGTTTGCTAGCCATACCCATCAACAAAATTACAATGCTCTTAAGTTTGCTTATTGTCTCAGCAGGGGGAGGATAGTGTCAAAAGCCCTGACAAGGTTTAAATATGCAGCATACATGGCAAGCTCTTCAAAGACTCCAGCTGATACTGCCTCTAGAAAGCTCACAAGATTCGATTCAAAAGGCCTTAATAGACCCATATTGAGTTAAATCTTCTGTGTCAGCCACTACCAGTTTCCTAACAGTCCTTTTCACTTTTATGATTGTATAAAGATGAGAGTTGTAAGCCTACAGTTATTTATGTCAATTCAACAGCCTCCCATGTAGATGTGAAAGACCACAGTCTGCTGCCAGTGGATGGAAACGTGACCTGTGGAGAGGGACTTGTTAAACAAACTGTGCAATGAATAGACATACTTATCTCCAAAATGTTATCTGGGCCCATAGAGTTAGTGTTCTTGATTTTGCATAAGGATGATTCAGTCAGGTTAATCAAGATACTTGTGGGGGGATATAAGGAGCATTATTGGGTAACCAGTAGTTGGTATGTAATGCATTTGCTAGGATATTGGTAATTTCCTTTAGTTTTGAAATGACAAAGTTGTTATTTTCCAGACACAGCATGACTTCTATCTGAGTTTTCATTATGGTTGCAAGTATTTATGTTAATCTCAATTTTAAAAGTACGTTTACAGTAACCCTGACAAGTAGTTTACATAAAAATAGACAACCGCTAGTGACTGTGGTGGTACTAATGCTTTTTCTCCATCTGTAATCTCATATTTCTTTGATGGTGTTACCATAAGAAAAGAACATATTATTAAAAAAATTAAAGAACATCACCCCATGCATTAGTCAGTGTATATGTCTTCCTGAAGTTGTATGCAGTGACCTACTTAATCAACTATTGATGTTGCAATCATTTGCAGGCAAGCTAAAT
>NC_056737.1:130494490-130534490 GCF_019279795.1 Protopterus annectens
TTGGTTTTGGTTTTTTGGGTTTTTTGGGGGCCTTCCCTTTTAACAGGAAATTTTTGGTGGGGGTTTAGGAAAAAAACCCAAAAATTTAAAAAAACGGGTTAAAGGGGAAAAACATTAAAGTTTCCACTCTTTCAGTTGTTTACCACTGTATTACATTGATATGATATACATATCTTCTATATATATTGTTAGATCTTTGATTGATGAGTATTAGGCATAGTACAATATCATATAATACATGTTTTAATAGGATGTTTTTGGAGATGTTAATATATTTGTGTGTAGTTAACATTGCGTCTGTGCTTTATATGCTGTGGTTAATTGTTCATTGTTTGCTGAGAAATTGACCAATGAAAGTGTAAGGAGGGATATTTAAAGCCTGGATGCTTTTATGTTATGTGTAAGTCTGGCCAGACCTACGGGTGAAAGCGCTTACTTGTCTATGAAGGAACCTTTGTATACCATTTGAGCACTGTCCTGGACAATTTCTACGTTGACTGTTTCATCTACCTATGTGTGTTTTGGATTGTGTGCCATAAGGTGCCAGCGGTTCTTTGATGTTGATTAAGTGTATTCCATGGTCAATTGACATTAATCCTATTAATTCACTGAAGGATGTTCTTTATAAGTGGGAACGCCATAGTTTAACCATCCTATGACCTTCCTAGTTGATGTTGTTGGTGTGCCATTAGTATGTGTTCCACAGGTCGCCCATTTGTTCCGCAGTATGGAAGCGAGTGATCCCCATTTTGTTGCTGGCAGATTGAGTGCTGTGTACGCCGGTATTCGCACGGCAGTCTGACTTTGTATGGGGAGTGTCTACTGTAGTCCCTATCTGTATTTCCTGTGTTATGCCTTACTGCAGCTGTGTAATTCCACCAGGTTTCCAGTTATGGGTGCCATCTTGGTCGTACGCTTGTCCATCCATGGGAATTGCCTACTGGACACTGGTATAGGGCCGTACACATTTCACACCTGCATTTAGCATTATCCGGTGGATGCTTTGCATTATTAGTGGGGAGTAAGGCATGTGCTATACCCACATCCCTCCCATGGGGCGGGACAACGGATTATCTGCCAAATAACACAGAGCCCCATTACTGCATACCCAGGATCCCATGGCTGCAACCCTTGACAGTACCCATTACACATCCTTCATGTGTGCGGGACTGGGATGTGGACGCACTTCTATGGACTCGACAATCTGGGGATTTCTGTTCATATGTCCTGCATTTCATGGACACTTGTCATCAACCTTAAACACACTGGTGGTGCATATGTCTAGCTGTGCCGTAGTCATGGCTGTCACTTCTTCTGGGTCGATCGATCGCAGCTGGTAGATATTGCGTACGGATCAGTTTTTGGGGTCCTACAATGGACATCAATGTGCATATGTAGTGTAGAACTTGTTGGACTGTGCCATCTGGCCAGTGGTTTTGACTGCTGCTATATGTTCCCCAATCGCAGATGACTGTTTGACTACCCATATTATGTAGTGCTACGAAAATCAGGTTTTTCTAAAATGAACCCAAATGGTGTAAATCCAATGATGCAGGTTAGCAACTGGTTTAAATAATCCTCAGAAGTCCCAATAGGAAATATCCACCACTGTATTGTCAAAATAACACCACCAAAACATGTAGATCCTATTAATTCATTGAAGGATGTTCTTTATAAGTGGGAACGCCATAGTTTAACCATCCTATGACCTTCCTAGTTGATGTTGTTGGTGTGCCATTAGTATGTGTTCCACAGGTCGCCCATTTGTTCCGCAGTATGGAAGCGAGTGATCCCCATTTTGGTGCTGGCAGATTAAGTGCTGTGTACGCCGGTATTCGCACGGTGGTCTGACTTTGTATGGGGAGTGTCTACTGTAGTTCCTATCTGTATTCCCTGTGTTATGCCTTACTGCAGCTGTGTAATTCCACCAGGTTTCCAGTTATGGGTGCCATCTTGATCGTACGCTTGTCCATCCATGGGAATTGCCTACCGGACACTGGTATAGGGCTGTACACATTTCACACCTGCATTTAGCATTATCCGGTGGATGCTTTGCATTATTAGTGGGGAGTAAGGCATGTGCTATACCCACATCCCTCCCACGGGGCGGGACAACGGATTATCTGCCAAACAACACCGAGCCCCATTTCTGCATACCCAGGATCCCATGGCTGCAACCCTCAACGGTACCCATTACACATCCTTCATGTGTGCGGGACTGGGATGTGGACGCACTTCTATGGACTCGACAATCTGAGGATTTCTGTTCATATGTCCTGCATTTCATGGACACTTGTCATCAACCTTAAACACGCTTGTGGTGCATATGTCTAGCTGTGCCGTAGTCATGGCTGTCGCTTCTTCTGGGTAGATCGATCGCAGGTGGATGATATTGCATACGGATCAATATTTGGGTCCTACAATGGACACCAATGTGCATATGTAAAGTGTAGAACTTGTTGGACTGTCTCCATCTGGCCAGTGGTTTTGACTGCTGCTGTATGTTCCCCAATCGTGGATGTCTGTTTGACTACCCATATTATGTAGTGCTACGACAACCAGGTTTTTCAAAACTGAACCCAAATGGTGTACATCCAAAGATGCAGGTTAGCAACTGCTTTCAATAATCCTCAGAAGTCCCAATAGGAAAGATTCCCCACGTTATTGTCAAAATAACACCACCAAAACAAGTAGATCACGAGCACTTTCGCCCGGTCTTACCGGGCATTTTCAAGTGTAATTAGCTAAAACAATAACTCTAG
Source organism: Protopterus annectens (assembly GCF_019279795.1). Lineage (NCBI taxonomy): Eukaryota > Metazoa > Chordata > Ceratodontiformes > Protopteridae > Protopterus > Protopterus annectens. The sequence continues at coordinate 130,497,253 of NC_056737.1, forward strand.
CTTTTATAGTGCAAGTGCGTTCTGTTAATTAACTAATTGATTAAAATATCACCATATTGTAAATAAATTAAATCCACTTCTACAAGCATTAAAGAGACAAATACATATTTAAAAATGCTCGACACAATAAATGCATTGTTAAAATGGTTGTCTGCAACTTATATGAATTCAAACAAAATTCATTCTTTATGTTCAAAGTTGTTTGTGAACCATTTGAACCAAATAAAACATCAGTATCATGGTGATATTTTAATCAATTAGTTCTATAAAAGCTATAGTTATTGGTTTAGCTAATTACACCTGAAAAAGCCCGGTAAGACCGGGTGACAGCGCTCGTGATCTACTTGTTTTGGTGGTGTTATTTTGACAATACAGTGGCGCATCTTTCCTATTGGGACTTCTGAGGATTATTTAGAGCAGTTGCTAACTTGCATCTTTGGATTTACACCATTTGGGTTCATGTTTGAAACACTTGGTTTTCATAGCACTACATTGTGTTTGCTTGGTGCTCTCGGTTTAGGACCTGGTGGGTCCTTTTCCTAGTTTTTTTCTTGGTAAACTGTCCCTTTCTTCTTACCCATATTATGTATTACTTGGCCTATCTATATCCATGTTCCAGTAAGTGGAAATACAGCAGACCCTGAGTCCTGCTCATCTTCATAAAATACATTCTTGAACATAAACCATGCCAAGACAGACGATGACAAAAACGATACACTCCACAGTCATAGGATACTGAGCTCTTTCACCCACTAACATGGGGCAACGTCGAGATCGTGATACATTAGATAGTCGTCCCTTATATACTTCCTTCTGAGTCAGTTTAATGTCAACTAATTAATAGACTTGCTCATAGTTCAGTGGACCGTGCTCCAAGTCCTGATGATAAAGTGACATGTAGAACTCGGTGTTGCATACATTACTGAATGGAAACAATGATACAACAACAACGTGTTAATATAAATACAATATTGGTCAATACCATCAGTATATTGAAACATAGTTGATAATTGTTGTGAGTAAACCTTAGAATGTAGTGTGTTGGTAATGCTTTTGTTTATCGATGTGTATAATTGTTGCATTAAGATTCCAAATCATGGAATAAATAAGTACAATTACATGCATATTTTGTATAAATATGAATGTAAATAAGGGTCACAATGTTAAATATTGATATGACTGTATTATTACTATATCAATATGATATGGACTAAACTGTAGTTGTTCACATCTTGTTTTCAGGTGACAAATCTATGTCCATGCATCATATATACGGGCCGTCGGACTGCTGTGTGTAGACATATACATGTGAACCCCTCATTTCATACCTTGCTTTGTTACTGTCTGTGGATTACCTGTGTACACACATCAATTACCATGCCATACCTTTCCACTGTACAGGTTTGGGCATGGTGTACGGCTGGTTGGCCCTTAATGTTGCTGTGTGTTACATTGACCTGTGTCTATCTGGCAATTCGCTGGCGTGTCATGTGAGATCTTCTTGCTTCTATAGGGACATGATCCCATAATTCCACTGGCCATATATTTCTCTGTCGTCTGTGATCTGTGTGTAACTAGTCCTTTCAGGACACTTTCTATTGTTGTTCTTCTTTGGTACATATATGAGTACTCTGGTATGTTGTGCTATTATTGTGTGTGGAGCATTTCTCCACGAGCCTCTGCTGACACTGGACATATATCCAGCTAGCCTAGCCCAGTCAACAAGTGTGAGCCCACTGAACACTTTTTGTACGGGTGCACCTTCTGACAAGTGGGTCGAGTTACAGATGCATAACCGTCGTCTATCCATACTACTAATGCACACGTTACTCTATCCACATTCTATGTTTGTCTTATCACATAGCGTGTGTTTCTCACTACTTCTAACGGTACTTTACATGGCACTGCCCGATTCCATACTTTCAGGGGCTGACAGTTTTGAGACATGTATGATTGACGTGGAGGACACGGCCTTAACATTCCCTGCTGTGAGCGGATCACACACGCACACGCGCACTTGCATTTCCTAATTGTGGGTTACACGCAGGCGCACATGCATATCCGTATTCTGGTTACATATGTTTACTGGGTCTGTGTGGTTACGTGGCCTGTGTTAGTTGTGACTGTTCCGGTAACATACCTCTGATCCGGTTGACGGACGTGTGCGAAACGCACTTTCACCTTTACACATGTAACAGTCTTTGCGGCATGGACGCATTACGTGCGATGCACATTTATATGTTCTATAGTCGTAATTCAAACGGGACTGCATTCACGTTTGCAGGTTACTGTGACCACTACACGTTAGCTGTTCGGTCACATTTACATGCATACCCATGGTACTTAGCTAAATTTACATATCCCCTCCCACCCCCCGCACTCACGTACGTCACAGGCATCCATTCTCCTGCTGGGAAAGGTGCGGTACTACATGTTAAACATTCCTCATTCCCTCCCGCTCATGGCCCAGGATGCATATGTCGTGACCGCAGGGATATTCAGATCACAGGGGCTTATATCCCCTACGCATACAGGCCTTCGATTGTCAGGGTGTTCCTGTGGTGCTTTGGGTTTGGTCTTGTCCGCCTAGTGTACGGAACTGCCTTGACCATGTACGAATGTCAGACGAGTCACATGGGCACGGTTTGTCCGTGTCTATGATACCATATCCCCCCCCCCATTATTCCTAACCGTGTGCGCTGATTGGCCGGCATGCCCGTTGTAGATCTTGTTATAGTAATTGCACACGGTCTGGTCGAACGGACCTATTTCCATTACTAAACTTCGGTATTTATAACATGTATCGCTATATTAAATGGGTTTAACATTGCGTGACGGCTTCCACCGAGCCACGGACATGTCCGTTGCTTAGTTTGGGGCAGTCCCGCTCTGCTACACACATTTAACATGGCGGAATAGGTTGTACAGCTCAGCAACGGGGACATCGGTCACTCCGTCACTGTTTAGTATTGAATCGCTATGTTGACATTATTTCACATAGCGTGACAGTGTCGACATCGGTTACAGACATCTCACGCAGTACGTCTGCACCGCCGCGGGTGCCGTATGTCTGCTTTGGGTGGTGGACAGGCATTATGCTGTGCCATTATGTCTGGGAATATATGGTTTCTTTCCATAGATGATATAGCATACTAGCAATGACCCATGTCTGGGTGTGGGTACTGTAGGTGTGGCCTTGGGTCAGGTGGTGCCCTAGGCAGAAGGACTCCATGGTGCCCCCACCACATCACCCGCTACCCCCATCCTGGTCTACCTACACCGAATAAAAGCTGGTAAGGTGCCCCTAGCAGAGCGTCGCCCTAGGCAGCTGCCTACTTGGCCTATGCCTAAGGCCGGCTATGTGTGTGGTCCCTCGGGCGTCAGGCTCGGGAACGCACCACGTCTGCCATGGGTATGTCTAGCATTACCCACATCCAGGCGTGGTTTATTGCTATGATGTTCCATGTGTACGGACACGTGTGTTTGGACAACATACAATAGCTTCTGCTATTGGCATACAATGCTGTGGGTGGTGCCGGTTACCATACATATGGCTTTCTCAAAAGCCGACTTCACACTTCTAAACACTAGTGTGGTCTCCTTTAAGGCCCCTGAGCCAGTGATAAACATTACTCAAGCCACTGAATCACTTACATATGCCTTCTACCAGCACCTACAGGACTGCATGGATCAGGCAATCCCTTACACAAATGTGAGTCTTTGTACCAATGCCAAGCATCCAGTCTGGTGTACCCCAGCCATACACAAGCTCTACAACGAAAAGAGGTAGCTACTACAAGACAGAGCAGAATCCTTGTAAGGTATGACACCCTTGCTCATTATATGTGAAGAACTACAAGCTCTCATGACATCATCCAGGGCAAATCCGACAGATATATCACCAAGGACTCGACAGACAATCATACAGCCTTCCTTAGCTATGTTGGACACCTGGGAGGACACTCCCAGATATGTTCGGACTGGGTTCAGAATGATGTGAAGTTTACTGAACCTACACACATTGCCAACATACTGGCTGACAGGTTCGGTGCAAACATCTCCCCACATGGAGAGATGTCTGTACCAGAGGATTGTGGCCCCCGAAACTTCTGTAACACACAGGTGGGACATGCTCTCTCCAAGGCAGTGAACACAGCATCCATGGGACCAGATGGTGTCCCGGCTGTGTACTCCATGAACTCATTGAGGAATTAGACCCACAGTTAGGACAGCTGTTTAATCTTAGCCTCACCTCAGGTAACGTACCCAAGTTGTGGCGCATGGTAACTGTAGTCCCACTTCACAGGGGCAGTGCCTCCACTGACCCTGGTAATTACCGTCCCATTAGCTTGACAAGCCTTATCTGCAAAGCCATGGGGAAGGATCATAATGGAACTCATAGATGAAGACATAGGGGACTTGCATACTTTGCATCCAACCCAGTTTGGCTTGGTCAAAGGCAGATCATGCGTTTAAAACTTGGTTGACATTTTAGGAACAGTCACCGAGGCCATTGATGAGGGTCTGGCAGTCCATACAGCCTACCTCGACCTGGCAAAGGCCTTCAACACAATACCCCCCTCAGGTATCATTGATAAACCCATCGACTTGGATGTGAACCCGTACATCGCAGGATGGGTTGCAAACTGGCTAGGTGACAGAACCCACACGGTCATAGTTGCTGGCACCATGTCAGACTCACAGCCGGTCACAGGCGGTGTCCCACGGGGCTCAGTCCTGGGTCCACTCTTTTTCTGCATCTACATTTCCAAAGTACAAGCAAACACAGGGAGGTTATGGCTGACAATGTTTGCAGATGACTGCGACTGGGTGCCATAGTGGGATGGACATCTGACACAGATATCCTTCAGAAGGGCCTCACAGATATGGATATCTGGTGCCAGGGACATGGCCTACAGCTAAATGCCAGGAAATGCATAGTCATACCCTTCGGGAAGAACAAGATTACCCCTAGCTGCCATATAGGTGGCAATCCACTGAGCACAGAGGGAGTTACCAGGGATCTGGGGACCCAGGTTGTCAGTCACCATTCGTTCGACACACACGTTGCTAACATAGTTAGGTAGACCTTCTACATTGCCCACCTGATTGTGCAGGGATTCACATCTAGATCAGGGGAGGTCATCGTCTCCTTGTACTCATCACTCATTAGACCTATGATTGAGTACATTGCCCCGTTCGGAAGGTATCTGACCCGACACCTGCAGCAGCTGGGAAGGCCCCATAGGTTCATCGTCAAACGGATGCAGGGTGTCAGGAATTTGTGTTATGCTGCCCGACTGAAAGGACTCCTGCTCCATTCAGTCACATACCACTTGCTCAGTGGTGACCTGTGCCTGACATACAAGGCCATGTCGACCCATATTTGATGACTATGCTTCACCTAATGGATCTACATCCCTCAGAACCACAGGGGCAGGTGACGTGAACCTTGACACGGTCATTAATAGAATGTGTTGGAGGGACAGATTCATCACCCAGACACTCACTATGCTGTGGAACAACATCCCAGTACATGTGAGGCAGAGCACCTCGCTGGCCTTGTTCGAGGGGGATCTTGACCAATGGATGGGAGATTGCAGATATACCCCATGGATTACTTCATTGTCACTGCTTGACATAGGTACAGCAATATAATAGGCATTGTTATCTTCGGACTGGAGGGTTGGCAAAGGCAACATAACTATGGGCTAGGGTTATAGCTGCCCTTGGGCAGATAGCCTACTATGTACCTATGGACCTATGAACCTATGTTCATAGTTTGTCCCATTCACACTTGTCTATCCCCTATCCTCATTCGTATGTGTATATTTCTGTGGCACATGATTGAACTATGTATTACCTACAGGTATGCTGTGTACAGTGCACATACGTCACGGTTGATTACAGTGTATCTGTGTACCTACCTCTGTGATACTGAGGACTACCACACATCCTTCACAGCATTACATGCATATGTCCATACTATTATTCGTTGGCCTGTGGGGGGTTGTTAGGGCAATGGTTACACGTGTCCCTGTTTGTGCACGCGTCATGGTGGTCTTTGACCAGCCTCTGTTGCTATCGTGGGATGGACGGTAGTGTTGGTGTGTGTTTGGGATGTGTTTCCACTGCCGGTACATCTGTGGGGGGTGGGGTTGGCACATGTTCCTCTTTGCAGGGAGCCCCATCCTGGACATTTGTGTCATGCGTCAACACTTGGCACATGCCATATGTCCTGTGCTATTCCCACAGTCGTGTATGCCTTCCTGCATTACTGTGTTACTGGCAGTTTGTATCTGGTACGCATGGCTATTATGTTGGATAGCTTGGCCTATTCCCATGCTATGACATACCCATTCATCCAGGCATATACATGTTATTCCATCCTTTGCGTTGGCCGTGGGTATTTGGCCATCCGGCAACGCTATTCTCAACGTGTGATGTCCCACCTTCACCTTCTGTGCATGTGGCACCCTGTTGGGGCATCCTGCTTGGTGGGCAGATGTTCCGCCATATGTGTTGTGTTTGACATATCTGCATAGCTAATCATCAGTACGGTGGCTGAACATACTGCCTTGTCCAGATGTGTACAGTTATGGGCACCGTGGCGTGTGCACGCCTATGGGGTTTCGACAGGTCCATACCACATGCGGGATGTACACATTCTGCCGACACATTCACATGCAGCCATTTGGATATCAGTACCTGAGGTGGGATGTTGACATGTGGGGTACATATCTGCCCGCGTGGCACTGCCTAGGACAATACTTCATTTCAGGTATACCCATTGTGTGTAGGTGTGCAGCTTCGCAAGGCTGCTAGCTGGGTTGGGTGCACGGTCGTACATGGGTGCGGGTTACGTGCTATGACGGGGCTGTTGTGTATTACATTTGCATGCATGGGTTCTGCTTCTGGATATTACGCTTAGGCATACACCGTCCTATGTGTATGCGACGGGCACGTTGCTGGGTGTAGTACATGTTGCTATGCACATGTTTGTCTGTGTTTAGGGTATCTGGTTTCCTTCTGGTTGTTATATCGACACGGCTGCCCGCCTGTGTACTCTCACTACTGCTGGTGACCATGCCCATGTGGCTACTTGTGTGTAGGTGCGGCGCGCTGACATGCTGCGGTACACCTTCACTGGGTATGCCCACTGACAGTGCATTGCGTGACAGACACGGTATTACGCGTATCCTTTGTTCCTTGGACGGGTACAATTTGGACTTCGTGGGTTAATGTTTGGTTCTCCATTTTGTGTGAACGGGTACTATGTTGCATACTCTGCGTACATTTCATTATCCACGGACCCTGGCTGGTGCGGTTACTATTGCAGGCGGCCTGTGACAGTCAGCACTTTAGGTTGCTCATCACCTGCCGGCTTGGCCACGCCTATAGGCGCATCCTACTTGGGCTCGCGCACGTGCCCTCTGCACGTGTCTGTGGTTGCGGCACACACTCATTACTATGCATATGGCACTGCTACGCCGATTATACACTGCACTGCCGGCGCAAGCCTTACACCGGCCTTGCACCGAGCTTCATGAATCCCGGGGAATATTTCTGCTTTTTGCATGGTTATGGGAATTTCTTCGATATTAATTAATTTGCCCCACTTTGAAATATCTTTCAGTGGAGTGGTGTATTATAGTAAAAATGTTGACTGCTTGTGTTTTTAGTGACTAATAGTTATAGTGCATTGTCATTTTTTTGTCATAAAAAATTAATTTGTGTTTAAGAAAAAAAGGCTTTCTTCTATTAGATATTAAAGAATAAATAAAAGTAAATAAATGAGCGATACCATTTGTCATATAAAATTGTCTAATTACTGATGCATGCAATCATGGATTGGGATTTATATTATTCATTTGAAGTAAAATGTATTGAAACTCACTCTATAGAATTCAGCTTATAGAAATAACATTTTGCTAAATTTGTCAGACTTACATTCTGGATGTTAACACACAGAGAAGTAAGGCCATGAGTTGTTAATGGGTTGTGCACTTTAGCCCAGTGGTTTGATTTCTTCAGTCTCATTTGCTTGCTGTGTTACTCTGAGTAAATCACTTAACTAGACAAAGGTCTGCGGTAATTGAGAAACTGGACTGGACTATACTGGACTGCATGCCTAGGAACTACTTATATACCTATAATAGTAACAGTATTTTACAGTGAAGCATATTTGCAATATATTTATATGTTTTACAGGGAAGAATTCCCCTTGCATTCTGCAAGTGATGGTTTACCCCCCACATTTGTTTCCAATGGTACATTCTAATTCAAATGTTGTATTCCATCGGAAATGGGTAGTATATTGTTTCTTCTTGAGGACTGTAATGGAGATGGGGAATATGGGGACAGAGGCTCACTTCATGGGCTGTAAGGAGTAAGTTAGATGTGAACAACATATATTCTGAAATATTGTCTGATTTGCTGTTCTGCTTTTCTTTGAGTTGAGTATGGCATGAGACTAAGTGTATTGTATTGTGATAGGGTGAATTATTAACTGGATTGTACCTCCTGTCTTGTGGTGTAATGCAGTCTGACCATTCATCTGTGCCTTTTTGATGAGATTTATTTTGTGTCATATTATATTAATTTCTTCACATTGGACAGGTTCTTGTTCCTAACACTGTTGTTTTCTTGATGAATTTGGTGGCAGTTTTCGTGTATCTTTTTCATTTCTCTTAGTTTTCTGATATAAATCATTTTACGATTTAATTTTCTTTTTTCCAGATATCCCGCATGTGATGCTGGTTATTCCAATTCCTATTCCTACTTCCTATAATATACTAATGACAGCTCTCTCCATCATCAACACACTCAAATTGTAATGTACAGTCTCACAGGAGAACTTCACAATTATTTATGAACTTTAATGTCTGAGATGTTAGTAACCTTGCAAACATCTTAAAATGTTACACCTGCTATCTTATTCTACTCCAAAAAGTTGAGGTTAGTTTGGACACTTTATTTAGCCCTTGATTTCTTATTATTTTAGTGTCAAATACCTTCCTGTTCCAGTAACAACTGTTATCCTAGATTCTAGAACCACAGTACAATACCATAGATTCTTCCATTTTAACATGTTATCCTTCCACAGGTTACTGTTATTTTCCTTATGGTTGTAGCAAAACCATCTAATAAAAATCTATCTACTGGCATGACATCAGTCTAATTGGAGAACTTGGTATTTTCATCATGTGCCTTCTTAGCTTTTGTTTATCCTTGTCTATGCAAAGGGATAAGAACTAGGCTAGCTCCCTTTTTGGAGGATTCAGTAGGATGTTGTCATTGTTAATTTTCAAATTAAATAGAAGAACCAGTATACATTGGTAATTGTTTTTTGTTGGTAGCCCCATGTCAGGAATTCTCTTTCAAGCTCTTCTGAGTTTACAGTTTAACTTGATCTGTGAAGTCTTTCAATAAGATGAAAGAATTAATCAAAATAAAGCTTTGAAAAATGGATCTGATGTCTCTGAGAGATTTTTTATTTATTTTTATTTTTAGAACATGCCACATGTAAGCTCACAGCAAGAGGCTGGAGTGCAGGACAGAAGGGTAAGAAAGTGGACCTGATATTGAGCAAAAGTACAGGTCTAACACTAGAGGTCTCTGTCTTTCTCTGTCTCTCGTTTTTATAAATTTGTCTGTTTTGGCTTTCTAATACCTCGAAAGAAATGGACCCCATTCCTAAGTCAAATTATGATTAAAGTTCATGAAATTAGTATTGTTTTAATCTTTGATGTTAGCCAAAAGCACTCTTTTTAGTACCCACCACATGTCCAGAGCTGACTGCTTCTGCAATTCATATGGGGTTACATATAATGGTAGAATATCTAAATAAGAATGAGACTCATTGTTCCTACCACTGTTGGAACTGTCTGGGTATCCTTCTTCCATGTTGCTCTCATTTCTCCTTGCAAATCCTGGTATCTTCTGACTCTGTGTCTCTCAGTACATAAGAGACTAAAATTACTGGGTGTAGCAATGCCAATGATGAATGCAGCTTTTGTCTTTGTTCTTGGACAACTGTATCTGGTTTTCTCACATCAGTTCTTGCAACTGTTGGTACTGCATGTGTTCTGAACTTCATCATTGTTGATAATCCCCAATGCAAAATTCCTGCAACATCACTGTGCCTTTCAGTATACAGATTATTAGCCATAAGAATATCACACCTAGCAATGGGATGTGCAACTGTTTCCAGTTCTGTTTTACAGAACCCGCATCTGTCAGTTTCTCCCACTTTTCCAATAGACTTTATAAACTAATGTGTACACAGCCCACTATCTTGGGCCACCATTATTAGTCTGTTGGTTTAAGTTCATCTCTTCTTAGGCATTTCTATGACAGATCATGGTCAGTATGTGGTTGTTGTATTTGTTTAATATACTGGCCACTATACTTGTGAACTTTGAAAATTTCTTTCCTTTTCTTCTGGTCCTTTTCTTTACATTCTACATTTTGTTTTTTTTGGGTTTTTTTTTTTTTTTTTGCACTCTCAGTTACTTGGTTACTTCTGGTTTGATTTCCATTTCTACTATGTTCTAAAATGCTTCTGCTAAGATAAGTAAAGTTGCCATCTTAGACTTTTTCTCTTCATGCTTTTGTTTGGGTCTGATGAGATTAGGAGATTCATATGCAGTGCCCCAAATGCAGACCTGTACTTGTAGCCAGTTTCAAAGAGACCCCACCTCCTTCAGAGTGAAGAATGTATAATGTTGGTATGTACTTGTTATCATTTGATAAGCATGGATAATTTTTCTTGCTTTTATATCCGTTTGATTCATTGATGTTTAGGGTCAATCAATCACACAAAAGTTCTAAATTAGAATAGGAAGAGCAAATTGATTTATAGCCTGGACTTTATTTCTAGTTGCCAAAGCAATTTTCAGTATTAGCTTTAGTCTTGAGAAGTATTCCTTGCTGTGCTTTATTATCATTTGTTAATGTTTTTTTGTCAGTCCATCTATTCCCAAATATTTGTACACTCCTCCTGCTCAGGTTCATTTGAATTACATTCCTATTATGTATTGATATTTTCTTGGTGATACAAATTTCCTTTTATAAATGTTTCTTTTCTGCATTTCTCAAGACCAACTGTCATTCTTATGTTTTCTGAGAAAGTTTCAGCCATTTGCAATTGTACTCTCAGATTCCATCTGATGAACTATGCAATTTTAATTCATAAACAAAAGCACGTAAATAGTAAAAATAAATAGAACACCAGCAGCAAAGATTAATGGACTACACACTATTATAATGAAAATAACAAATCTAATCAAGCGTGATATCTGAAACATGGCCAGGGTCTAGATGGTAATAAAACATACAAGGAGGTAAGTGCTTTCACGAGTATCAAACTCACTTCTTCAGACCATTAAAATCAAAAAGAACCCTCAACATCTATTTAAAATCTTGTTAACCAATCAATTAAGAATAGTTCCTTATTGTTACTTTGTATCAGCTCCCATGAGCCCTCTTAAAGGAACATCACATCATTTAACTTCAGCAATCACAAACATGTCACATCTATGTAACAATGGTATAAAAAGACAAAAAAGGACACAATTATAATCAAAATTACACATGTAAAAGTAAATATAAAAATATATATGGAATTATAAAAAAAAAAAAAAATATATATATATATATATATATATATATATATATATATATATATATATATTCATCTAAATGTCTAAACAGACACATCCTTGGTAAAATTCATTCATCTTGTTCTTGCACATATTTTAAAACTAAATTACCCAATACAGGGAAGAATATGGTATGTAGGTATATATATATATATATATATATACATATATATATATATATATATATATATATATATATATATATATATATATATATATATATATATATATATATATATATATATATATATATATAAAACATAATAAACATATCCATAATTACAGCCACCATCAATTATGACAATTTAAGCTCTATATTTATTTAAATAAAGGTCTGGCTCTCAGTATTGGTTTTAATGGTACATATCCATTAAGACCCATAGCACTGTCAGCATGTAACCTAACGATCCATCTCGTTTCAACCAACTCAGTGTAATTCCATAAATACCCCTTCTGCTCACTTGGTTTTAGGTTCATAGATTCATAAGTGTGTACAAGGCTAATGGAACAGGAGCCTTTACAAGCCTAGCCCATAGGATTACTCTGGCATTGTGCCACCCAACCTTATTTCCCAGTGCCTCTGTCAAGTAGAGCCACTGGAGTGATCCCCGGGGTGAATTTTCTATTTCCCATCCACTCATTAAGATTTCTCTTGAAGAGGGCCAGTGAGGTGTTCTGTTTGACATGTATGGGAAGTCTATTCCATAGCATGGGCAGTCTCTGGGTTATGAACCTGTCCCTCCAGCTTGTTCTGTTGATTGTGGTAATGAAGTTGATGTCTATGGAGCATGTGGTCTGGAGGGATTGGGATTTCTTTAGATGTATCATTTCTAACAGAACTGGGTCAGACATGGCTTTGTATGTCAAGCAGAGATTGCCTCTAAGTAGGCGATATGAGACAGAGAATAGTTGGAGTTTTTTTGAGTCTGTCCATATAGGACATGTGTTTAAGGCCTAGGATCCTCTTTGTGAGGTACTTTTATGCCCTCTTCAGTTGTTGCAGGTGTCTAGTGAGTTACATGCCAAAGGGGGCATGGCCTAATGAAGGAAGTGTAGAGGGAGACAATGACCTCTTTCTTCCTGGATGCAAAATCCTTAGTAATGAGATGTGCTACATAGAAGGACTTTCTGACCACAGTGGCAATGTGGTGGTTAAAAGAGAGGTTGCTATCAACCTGTCTTCCCAGATCTCTTATAACACCTTCTGTCTTCAGTGGACTACCATCAATGTGGTAATTCATGGGAATTGGGTTTTTCCCAAAGGGGATGATGACACATTTTTTGGCATTGAGCTTAAGGCCATGGTTCTGACATCAGTCGTTCGTCTCAGTGAGGCCTTTCTGTGGGATGTCAACATCATTTGGGGAGTTAATAATAGCTCCCAACTTGCAATTGTCTGCAAACTTTGTCAGCTAGAGTCCTTTCATGTTGGCTTGGACTTCAGAGAAGTAGATACCAAACAGGAGAGGACCCAGGATTGAACCCTGTGGGACTCCACTCATGACTGGTCAGCAGTCTGACTTGGAGTCAGATCCTTTCACACTGTGGATTCTATCTGTGAGCCAGTTTGCAACCCACCTGGTGATATAGGAGTTGATGCCTAGCTTAATGAGTTTTTCTATGATTCCTGAGTGGGGAATGGTATCAAAGGCTTTGGCCAGATCAAGGTAGGCTGTATAAACCACCTTGCCTTCATCCATAGCTCTGGTGACTGACTCAAAGAAGTTGAGCAGGCATGATCTAACCTTCAAAAAAACAAACTGTGTGGGATCCAGAGTTTGGGGATTCCCTTTATCCTTGTTTATTAGGTCTATGATGATGCATTCCATAGCTTTGCATATCAGACTCATCAGGCTAATAGTTCCCAGGGTCTGTAGTCGCTCCTCCTTTGTGGAGAGGAATGACTGTAGCAGTGCACCATTTGGTAGGGACAAAGCCTGAGGAGAGGTTGTGAATGAACAGGGCACACAGGTGAGGTGCCAGTTCACACTGTAGTTCATGTAGAATACAGCCAGGGATATTGTCAGGTCCCACAGAAGCTGTATTCTTGGCCTTGGGCTGTGCTGTTTTAACCTGTGCAGTAGTAATACTGGGTGTCTGGCAATCTACTGGTATTGTGGTTGGTCCTTTGGTGGGGGAGAGAATGGCAAAGTTGGCACTGAATCTGTCGGACATTATATTGACAATATCTGTTGGCTCAGCATAGGAGGTACCATTGTGCAGTAGCTCAGAGCAAATCTGGGTATTGCCATGGAGATTCTTTACATAACTATAGAAGGCCTTGTGGTTGTCTTTACTATCTGCTGCAATTATGTTTTCATAGCCAGCTTTAGGGGATTTGATGAGGGATCTCACCTTTTTTTTTAAGCTGATAAGGAAGTTTTTCCAGTCTTGGGACTTCATCTTATTCTGCTTCAGTTTCCTCCTTTTGTTGTAGAGTTTGTTTGTGGCAGGGGACCACCAGATTGGCTTCCTTATTTTGGAGGAGAGCATCTTGGTTCTATTGAGTATGGTGAGATCCATGCATTTGTGTTCATGTTTGTACAGTGCATTGGTGTATGATTCAGCAGTCATGCAACTATTCTCCATTTGCATGGGTTCTGTGAAGTTAGCCACCTCTGTTTATAGGAGCCCAAAGTTAGATTTGGAGAAGTTTTTCATGGTGGTTATCTTTGCGGGGTGGGTGGGAGGGATGTGGATTTCCAAGGTGATTAGTTTGTGGTCAGCTCTAACTAGGGAGGAGTTGACTATTGGTGTAGAGCAATGGTTGCCCATGTTAGTAATGACCAGGTCAAGGATGTTGCTACCTCTAATGGGGGTAAGAACGAGCTGGTCCAAGGCATTGGAATTAATGAATTCCAGGAAACGTTGGGCAAGTGTATTGGTATATGAGTAGTTTCCCAGTTAATGAGGGGTAGTTAAAGTCGCCCAGTATGAGAGTGTTAGGTTGGACCCTAATATTCTCCAGGGTGCTTAGGAATGTGGAGTGTGAGTCTTTGGACATGGTTGGGGATCTATAGCAGTCTATGACCTGAATCACTGACTTACCCAATGTCAGCTGCACCTGAAGTATCTCTGATGTGTTATGTTGAGCTACCAGTCTGCAGGTGTGAGCATCCTTTATGAATATGGAAACACCACCACATTTGGAGCTTCAGTCCAAGTTCTGGGGCCAAAAGGTGTGGAATGAGTTATAGCCTGGTAGTGCAGCGGTGCTTTCTGCTGCCTTTAACCAGGTCTCTGTTACAACACAAATGTCGATGTTCTCTATTTTAAAGAGTGCTTCAAGTGAGTGTATTTTGAGATTTAGACTTCTAGCGTTGAGCAGCATGACCCTCAGATTGCATTTGTTTGTAGCTGTTACAGTGGTAATTTGGTCTTTGGAACACAACCTATAAAAAGGCACTATAGGGGTGGCAAGAGGCTTGGCCAGTATCCGGAAGCCCAGGGGTGACAGATGCAGGCCAACTCTGACAAAGCATTGAGGTCTGTCGAGCATGTCATCCCAGGCAGACAGATACTGGATCCCCTTAGAATGACACCAGAAACTTATCTGATTGCTGAAATCAATCATTTTCTGCTTGCACTGTGGTATCATTCTGGGTGATGGTAGGAGGCTGCTCAGGTCTAGGTTCATACCTGCCTGGGCTACATAATCCAAGAGCTCCTCCATGTCTCTTTTCATGTAGTCCAGGGAGGTACATCTCAGGTCATTCACACCCACATGTACAATGACAAAGTCATATTTGTACCTGTTGTTGAGGGACCTGAGTGTGTGCGTTATGTGGTGGATCCTGGCACCTGACAGGCAGCTGACTGTTACCTTCTCCATATTCAACATAGTGAGTGGGACATCAGTGTGCCTCACTATCGAGTCACCTATGACTAGTGTGTTGGGCATGCTGTTTTGCCTTAGGGGCTTTGGTTGACTGGCATACTGTTTAGGAGAGTTATGTGTCTCGTGATTAGTGTTGTGGTGGTGGAGTGCTTTTCTACCTTAGAAGTCTCTGCTGTTTGGGTAGATTTTGATTGAGAGCCTCTGCAAAGGGGTGGGTGTGTGGTTTGTGTTTTTATGTGAAGGCAGTGCTGGTGTGTGTTCTGGAGGGCTATGTGTTCCATGTGGTATGGTACAAGTGTTGACCTCCTCTTGACCAGCTATTCTGGTCTTGGCTGGAGGGTGCATGGCTTCCAATTTGGATATATAAGTTCATCTCTTACAAGTCTGAGTGTTGGGAGGGAAGAGGAGAGGGTTGTCAGTGTACATGAGGCAGTTGCTACATTAGCTCAGGATGCCCAATTCACCAGGTTAATAGGAGAAAGCACAGTGAGCTGACCTTTAGATATACCTGAAGGGGTGGGCATTAATAATAAGTACTGGAGCTGTTTCCTTGTAGACCATTTA
Source organism: Protopterus annectens (assembly GCF_019279795.1). Classification (NCBI taxonomy): domain Eukaryota; kingdom Metazoa; phylum Chordata; order Ceratodontiformes; family Protopteridae; genus Protopterus; species Protopterus annectens. Next base: position 130,513,318 of record NC_056737.1, read on the forward strand.
GTGCTGGTAGCACTTTTGTGTGCTACAATAATTGCTACAAGAAGTCTGGTAAAGTGCTAGACTACTAAGCTAGTAAAAGTGCAGGAGAAGGGAGAACTATCAGATCTAAGGGAAAAATTGAAGAGGTTGGTAACCTCTACTACTAATGTTGGTGCTTAAATGTTCCAACTCATCATTAAAGCCCTTATCTCTAATGTTAAGTCTGGAGGCTTTAATAGCTTGTCCCTTAATACTGGGAAAAACTTGAGGGGGTGCATACTGCTTCTATATAGGATCTTATTTTGATAACATGATTTTCTATGTATTTCAGTAGTAGTTACCTTCCCCTTCCTTTTTAATCCTAAAATCCAGAAGAATCAATCAACTCCTTGTTCTTAGTGATATCAAACTTAAAAAAGTATCAATACTTTGCAGGTGGTTATAAAATTGTTCAATAGCACATTAATTTCCAGTCCAAATAAAAAAAATGTCATCAACAAAACAACGGTAAAAAGGAATATTGGTATTATAGTATGCATTTTCCAATATGTGCTTTTATTCCCATACAGCCATGAAAATATTGGCATAGCTATTGACACAGCATGTGCCCATAGCTACGCCATCCAACTGTAAATAGTACTTGTTTTTCAAATACAGAAATATTGGTCAATACAACTTACATAAACTTAATTAATTCATCAATATTCATTCTACCCAAATCATTATTGCTCATTAAATATTCTTTTAAAGCAATGACACCCTGTTAATTGGGTATCATAATGAATAAAGAATGAACATCCATAGTTGCAAAATAAAAATCATGTACATTCCTACATCCAGAAAAGAAGCTAAAGTCCTGTAAAAATGTTTTGTATCCTGTAAAGTATATTTATTACAATTCAGAACTGGGCATAACTGTTTTTGCTAAAAATCAAAAACGGTTCTGTGAGCCAACCAGCACCTGAAACAATAGGTCACATAGGTGGGATATGTGGATGTTTATGAATTTTAGGGATACCCTTATACATGGTATTTTAGGATTTTCAACAATACAATATCTATATAAATCCTCAGTAATGACTCTCGTATTCAACATTTGCAATAACAACTGATCAATCCGGTCTTTCATTTTACAAATTTCTAAAATATTAGTAGGGCGATAAATAGTTTGATCACTTATCATTTCTTCCATCACTCTAACATAAAAACTGGTATCCATTATAACCATAGGCCCACCTTTATCAGCTGGTTTTATGACAATATTGGCATCATTCCGTAAATTTCTTAAGGCTTTCTGCTCATATGTATTTAGATTGTAAAATTTCCTCTTACGCCCAGAATCATTAAATAACTGATATAAATCATCAATACATAATTTGCCAAGAGCTTCCAATAAAGGATGTGCTATGGGAATTATGCTACTAGGTTCTTTATATTTAGAATAATTTTCAGTACCTACATTGGGCATTTGATGAAGCATCTTCTACATGACATTGTGGATACATACTTTTAGGTCTAATACAGTTTCTGCTAAATCCACAGGCTGTGGTAGAATAAAAGTGAATTTTTTTTCAAGGACTGATGTTTCACTTGAAGACAAAACCCTTTGGGAAATGTTCCATATTAAAGATTTTCGTGTTCTTCCATAATTTCTTGATGGTCTGCAATCCTTCTGCATCCAGGACATGTTTCCTCTTCTTTCGTGCCCTGCTCCTGGATCAACTTCAGCTGTAACTGCTCTTGTGACATATGGGCAGTGGTAGAATCATGAACACATTGTTTTTTAAAGTGTTCTTTGATACCATATATGAAGGATCTTTTGGCCTCACCACTGGTCCACTTGTCACTTCTAAAGTGGAAACTAGATTAGAGTTGGACTGATGATTCCTAATTTCCTCTTTTGAGCCCATTTGCTTGAGATTTTCACTTCTCTGTACATTATTAATACATCCTGATGGTCCATCAGATGGAAGTACCATATTATTGATATTTCCATCAGAATCAATATCAGTCACAAGATTATCATTCTTTTCCAATGGCGACTCACTATTATATCTCTTATTTTTAGAGTCAACTCTTTGATTATACTGTTTAGGCCAAATAAAGACCATTCACAGACAAAAATCTTGTAAATCCCTTTCAATTTTCTTACATTTATTGCGTAACAGTTTCTTTTCATATAATTCAATCATATCTGACAGCTCACTAAGTCTAGAGTCTATAATTTGTTCTGAATATAAATCATACAACACACTCTGTTGATCTCTTATGCTCTCTTCAGTTTCAACTCCTCTGTCTCAAAATAGCGGTTAAGCAACTTCATATAAGAATAGCCAGTCTTTATGTTTATTTGGTACCATAATTTCAACAGTTCTGGGAATTGCTCATCTTAACTGGCCATATTTAATAGTCTGAGGCTGCAAGGCACAATCTTGTAATGTAAACATGCCTCAAAATGTATCCTTTGAGTTTGATATCTCTAACTTGAATAACATATCCTCTAAGGCATGTATTTGTTTATTCATCTCATGTAAATCCAAACAAAAGTAGATGAAATGTATTTGAGCAATGTTAGCTTCTGGTACGTAAGCTATAGCCATATCCTTATCTATTAAATTAACAGCTTAATGGGTTAAGGGCAAGACAGAACAGTAGTGGCAACAAAGACTCACCCTGGAATATTCCCCACTGAATTTTTTATCCCTGGGGTAATAGGGGTCATAGGTGTATACCCGGCTAACAATCACAGGGTCCTTTATAAGCCTAGCCAAACATCCCAAATGTATAGAGCAAGTTTATGTGCCTTGGAGGTTATTTAAGCTGTATAGGTAAGCTAAGGCAAGATTTACAGACTGCCTTTTCCATTAGAGACATAGGTGCTAGACCCAGGGTGTATTTTCAATTTTCCATTAACTGGTCTAAGTTTCACTTGAATAGGGTTAGGGAATAGGTCTTCACATAAATGGAAAGCCTGTTCCACAGAAGGGGAATTTTCTGGGACATATGCCTGTCCCTCCAAGATGTCCTATTTAGGTCACAAACAAAGTTTAAATCCCTAGATCAAGTAATTCTGATGGCATTCATTTTGTGGATGCAAAAGGTCCATCAGAGAAGGATCCAAGGCTACCTTGTATGCTAGGCATAGATATTTTCTCAACAGTCTGTAGGAAACAAAGTATAGAGATAGCACTTTGAGGCAATCTGCATAGGACATGATGTTTATGCTCTGTATTCTTTTTGTGGGGGACCCCTGTGGATGTTTCAGTTGTTGCATGTGCAAGGTCAGGTACATACCGAAGGGGGTGTTATACTCTTTGATGGGCCAGATAAAGAATAAATACAGTGCTGTGATGACTTTCTTGGGCCTAGATGCTATGCCATTGCTTATAAATTAAGCAACATATAATGATTTCTGTACTACCTTAAACACATGTTTCAAAAAACAGGTTACTATCTACATATGTACCCAAATCCCTGACAACTGGTTCTACCCATAGGGGGTGTGTTAATGATGAGGTAACTTCCTGTGGCTGACTTCCCAAAGGGTACTATTATGCATTTCATGATGTTGAGTTTTAAGCTATGGCTTTAGCACTAGTCATTTATCCATGTTAGTCCTTCCTGTAGGATGTTAGCATCTTGGCAGGATTCTCTGAATGCTAGTTTGCAAACACCTGTAAACTTGGTCAGCTGAGGCCCTTGAAACTGGTCTTGACTTCAGAGAAGCAGATGCCAAAAAGGAGTGGACCCAACAGAGACCACTGAGGGATTCCACCAGTGAGTGGCCTCTTTGTGGATGTGGTCTCTCTTGTCATAATTTCCTGGATCCTGAGAGCTAGCTGACTACCCAGCACATAACATGGGGATTTATGCCTGTATTCATGAGTTGGTTTACAATGCCCAAGTAAGGTATTGTATTCAATGCCTTACCCAGGTCAAAGCACATATTATGCACTATTTTACCCTCATCCATTGCCTTGGTAAACCTTCTCAAAAAGTCAACCAGACTGAGTCAGCATGATGTGTCCTTGAGGAAAACAAATTTGATACAGTGTTTGAAGGTTTTCTATGTCCTTATTAGTCATTCCCATGAAAACTATTTCCATGACTTTGTATATGAGACTAGTCAGGCTTATGGATCTGTAGTTCCCAGGATCGTTAATGGCCCACGCTTGTGCAGAAGGATGACCATTACAGTTCTCCACTTGCATGGCACAAAGCCTGTCTAGAAGCTATAGTTAAACAGTGATTCCAGTGATCCCAGTAGGTCATGTTTCAGGCTATTAAGGAGGTATCCTGGAATATTACAAGGGCCCATTGATGCAGTGTTCTGGTCCTTAGAGAAAGCATCTAGGACTTGCCCCTAGTGATACATGGAATGGTTGTTTGATCATATTTCATGGGGGAGAGCCAGGGGAAAAAGAGGATAATAAAATGGGGCAGAATTAGTCAGTCAGCAGATTTCCTATGTCATTGGGCTCCATGTAAGTACCTCCACTTGCAGTCAGATTTGCACACTGTTGTGTGCTGTCTTTGAGGTATCAAGGCATAGCTAAAAAAGCCTTGTGGTTGTCCTTTGCGTGGTAGGCTAGCTTTACTCAAATTTGGCTGGAGTAGACTTAATTGCACTCTTAGTCATTTGTTTAGCTTCATGAGAGTGTTTTGTCATGCTGGGCATAGCACTTCCTAATCTTAACTATGACTTATTTTTTTGTTGTGCAACTTATTTATGATTGGATTCCACCATAGTGGTTTGGGGCTTATTTCTGGTAGGCTAAGCTGTCTCTTATTTATTGACATGATTGTACAGGGTTTCTGTGTGTAATTCTGCAAAAGTGGGTGTGTTTTCAGGGTTGGGGAAACTTGAAATTTTGACAGATTATTACTTAGCAGTAGTAAGTTTGCATTAGAATATTTCATAAATGCTACAGGTTTAACCCTAGCTCACAGAATTGATTTTTATTACAAATGAGACAGCTTAGTGGTCTAACCTTGACAGAGAGGATACTACATGGGGGGGGGGGGTGATACAGCTTTCTCCTTTGTTTGTAAGTACCAGGTTGAGTATGTTTGCACCTCTCATGAGTTGGACTATATTGTCCGAGGAGTTTGTGTTTACAAAGTCCAGGAATTCTGTAAGTATCCCATTTTATAGTGGGTATTTGTAGCTGCCCATGAATATGTATTGGGTTGAATGATGAGGGCCTCCAGTACATCCAAGTATGTGTTATGGAGTTCTTGGATCTTTGAGGGTGATCTATAGCTTGCTAGGACATGATATTGGATTTACATGTGGACATTTGGATACGGAGAAGTTTAAGTGAGTCATCCTGTTTGAATAGTCTTGAGGTGAGTTTGGTCCCTAACAAAGGCACTATGGAGGAGGACAATGTCTAAGCAAATATTTGAAAGTCTAGAGAGGTCAGATGCAGACCATCCTTGGCAAAGCAATGTGGTGCGTTGACCATATCCTCCTATGCTGACAAATATTGCACTCCCTGGGAATGACATCAGAACCTAAGTGAAATATTGAAGTTAGTCATATTTCGATCATATTATGGCATAATCCTTGGAGATGGTAGAATACTGCTCAGTGCTAAGCTCATACCAGCCTGGGATACTTAGTCCAAAAGCTCCATAATGTCTGTAACATATAGTCCTGGGAGGTATGTCTCAGGTCATTTATACACACATGGACTATGACTGGGTCATACTGGTACTTTTAGTCTAATGACTTGAGTGTATGGGTGATTTGGTGGATCCTGGCCTCTAATATACAACTGACTGCAATTTTTTTCTTATTCAGCCCAGTGACTGGGACATCTGTATGTCTCATTATGAAGCATCCCATGACTAAAATATTGGGTACTGTGTTGGCTTCCCATATAGACATTGTGGTTGAGGCACTAAAGAGTGTGGCTGCATGTGATGTGTTGGGTGTTATTTTGGTGGAGTACTTCTGGGGTTGCTGAGGATTCTTTTTGTAGGACAAATGTCTGGGAGGTCTTTGGATCATAGGATCATACAAGGTTACTAGGCTAATGGTCCCAGGGCCTTTACAAGCCTAGCCAAGTTCAACCCATGTTCTCAAGGGTGTCTGGTTCAAGCAGACACTAAAATCAGCACCTATTGTCTTTGTCCAAGAGGAACACAGGTGGAACCGCAGGTTGAATTTACCCATCCAGTCATCCAACTTACACTTAAATAGGGCCAATGAGGGGCTTTGTTTTATATGAACAGGAAGCTTGTTCCAAAGGTGGGGCAACCTCTGTGAGACAAATCTTTCTCTCCAGGACGTTTGGATGATGTCACATACCAGGTTAAGGTCCTTTGAACGAGTGACCCATGTGCCATTTGACTTGCAATGTGCAGCACCTCCATCAAAACTGGGTCATAGATTGCTCAATATGCAAGACACAGGTCACCTCTGAGTAGGCTGTATGACACTGAGTAAAGTGACAATGATTTCAGTCTATCTGCATAAGACAGATCTTGAAGACCCTTAATTTTCTTTGCAAGAAACCTTTGTGTTTACTCCAGTTGCTCCAGGTGTTTGGAAAGGAACATACCAAAGGGAGCATTGTACTCTGTTATTGGCCTGAAGAGGGAAGAGTATGGGTGGTTATAACCTCTTTTTCTCTGTAGGTAATGCCCTTACTTATGAGATGAGCAATATAAAATCCCCTTCTTACCACTGTGGAGACATAGTAATCGAAGTAATGCTGCTGTCAACCTGTGTGCACAGATCTCTTACCACTGACTGTGTGTTTAGGGTATTGCCATTGATGTAGTAGTTTGTAAGAACATTATCCTTGCTGAAGGGGATGATAATGCATTTTTTTGCATTAAGTGTAAGACCATGATTTGGCACCAGTCATTAGTCTGTGTAAGGCCTTCTTGCAGGATGTTGACATCACTAGAGGTTTCAATAATCATTCCCAGCTTGCAGTCATCAGCAAACTTTGTCAACCACAGTCCTTTAGTCATAGCCTGTACTTCAGAGAAGTAGATTCCAAACAGTAGGGGTCCCAGAACCGATCCCTGTGAACACCACTGGTTATGGGTCTGCTGGAGGAGGTGGAGTCCCCTATTTTGACTGTATGAGTTCTATCAGTGAGACAGTTTGCAACCTACCTGACAATATATGGGTTGATACCCAGCTGGGTAAGTTTATCAATGAAGCCTGAGTGGGAAATTGTGTCAAAGGCCTTGGCTAAGTCTAGCTAGGCCGTATGCATAGATATGACCTCATCTAGGGCTTTGGTGACTGTCTCGAAGAAGCCCACCAAGTTTAACAGGCATGATCTCCTCTTGATAAAGCCAAACTGGGTGGAGTCAAGCATTTGGAGGTTTCCTATATCTTTGTTAATAAGGTCCATGATGATTCATTCCATGGCCTTGCAGATAAGGCTGGTCAGTCTAATGGGTCTACAGTTTCCTAGGTCCATGGATATATCACCTTTGTGCAAAGGGATAATGGTAGCTGTTTTCCATTCCACTAGGATGAAGCCAGTGCTTAGGCTGTGATTGAAAAACATGCTCAATGGTGATGTTAATTCCTGTTTTAACCCATGTAAACCACAGCCTGGTATGTTGTGTGGTCTCATAGAGGCTGTGTTTTTGGCCTTGGAGTGGGCATTTAAGACCTGTTCCTCAGAGATACTAGGTGGGGGCCACATGTTTGGGATGCTTTGGGGTATATGAGGTGGGGACAGGGGAGTGAAGTTTTCAATGAAATTGTCAGCCAGATGTTTTGCTATATCCATAGGTTTTATATACGTAGTACCATTAACTATGAGTTCTGCACAAATCTGAGCCTTACCTTTGAGGTTACAGATGTAACTAAAGAACAACTTGTGGTTATCCTTTGTTAGGGTGGCCACAGTGGTGCAGTGGTTAGCATTGCCACCTCACAGCAAGAGGTTCTCCGGTTTGATCCTTCCTTGGCTGGGGTGCCTTCTGTGTGGAGTCTGCATGTTCTCCCTGGGTTCGTGTGTGTTTCCTCCGGGTACTCCGGTTTTCTCCCACATACCAAAGACATGCTGTAGGTTGATTGGACACTCTAAATTGGCCCTAGGTGTGAGTGTGTGCATGTGTGTGCCTTCTGTAGAAGGTTGGGTGGTGGGCTGGCAACTCGACACCATAAAACTCCATTACCAATCATGAGCGGACAAGGTGATCCGCTGTAGCGACCCCTAACCGGGAAAAGCCTAAAGAAAAAAAAGGGAAGCTAATATGTATCTGTAGTTAGCTTTGGAGGACTTCACTAGGAGTCTTATTTGCTTGCTTAAGTTGAGGAGGCAGTGTTTCCAATTTTGAGACCATTCCTTCCTGCTCTTAGACAGTAATTTCGTTGTCATATTATATAGCCTATTAATGACAGTTGTCTACCAGTCAGGTTTGTTTTTCCTTGAAGATCTTGCTTTGGTTCAATCAGGTATGGCAGAGTCAATATAATTGTACAGGTGCTTGTATAAAGCATTGGTGTACAACTCAGATTAGGTGTTTGTTCCATCAGCGGTGGGAGGGGCCATGAAGATATTTATGCCATCATGTAAGAAATTGTAATTGGCCTTGGAGAAGTTTTTAGTCTATTTGTTTCTAAGGGGAGTATTGTGTTATATTTACTTCTAACGAGACTGATATGTGGTCAGATCTCACCAGGGATGGCCACACACTGGGGTGGTGCAGTGGTCTCCCATGTTGGTGAGTACCAGGTCCAGGATGTTTGAGTCCCTTGTGGGTGTGTCAACCAACTGGTCCAGGGTATTGGAGTTAACGAAGTCCAGGAACCTTTGGGCAAGTAAGTTAGAACACATATAATTTACCCAGTTAATGGATGGGTAATTAAAGTCACCTAAAACCAGGGTGCTTGGTTGTATCTTGATTGACTCCAGTAAATCCAAGTGGGTTGAGTGAATGTCCTGATTCATGGAGGGTGTCCTACAGCTGGAATGACCTAAAGAAGGGTCTTACCTGCAGTCAGTTGTTCCTGAAGTTATTCAAGGGAATTGTGCTGTTTGGGGTTTCAAAAGTTGCTTTAATGCCTCAGCATGTTTGTCAATGTGTTTTGTGAGCACTATATATGGTGAGTTACTGACAGCCTGGTTGTTATTTTGACTGCTTTTGTGGGAGAGTCTTACCTGTTGTGACATTATATAAGTACATATCTCACATACTGTAATCCATTTTCCTAAGGATTAGCTGGTTATCATTGAACATTAGAGAATTCCTGTATTGCCTCAGGATGCCCATATCTACCAAACCAGTAGCAGGGAAATTGGGAAAGTACCAATTTATGGTGTCAGGTTCATTTTAGGGGAACTACAAAGGGGTGGTACTGCAGGGTTTTACACCAGGTTAACTTGTGTGCTGAGAGGGTAGTAACTACAGCCTGGCTATGTACGACTGAATTCCTGCAGCAATGCTCCTCAGTGCACAAACAAGTTACCTTTTAAGTAGTGGTAAAGTTTTAGGGCACAGTTTATAGGGAAAATTTAGTTTTTAACTTCCTGTGTCTATACAAGGCATTGCTAAATTCCATTGTGTGCTGAGCAGCAGAATTTACAGACTCAAAGAAAAGTGTCTATATCAACTAAGAAGCCCTCTGGTCAATGAAACGGTCTAACTTTAAAACCAAAGAAAAAAATTGCTGTTCGGGACCAAGAAGGAGCAAGTGCCCAGTTGGAAGCAATCTTTCCTTAGCCTAAACAAGCAAATAAGAGCACTAGTGAAATCCTCCAAAGAAAACTTCAAGTTCAAATTGGCCACATCTACTAGAGACAGTCATAATGCCTTCTTCACATATATCCGTAATCTCAAAGGTAGCACCCAGATCTGTTCAGAACTGGTAATCAAGGACACCACATATACAAATGCTGTAGATATAGTAAACTTTCTGGCTAACAGATTCAGTGAAAATTTCACTCCTCTGTCTCCCCATCAGTAAATCAGGACTTTCCCAGTACCTGCCCTCTTCTCCTTATATCTATGGAACAGGTCATCATTGCTCTCTCAAAGGCAAAAAATACAGCCTCCATGGGACCTGATAACATCTCAGGCTGCATCCTACATGACCTCAGGCAGGAACTTGCAGCACCATTAGGCACCCTATTCAAACAAAGCCTGAGTACTGGCTTTGTTCCAGCTGAGTGGAGGATAGCCACTGTCATCTCTTTACACAAAGGTGGAGTGTCCACCAATCCAGGAAATTACAGACCCATCAGCCTAACTAGCCTAATCTGCAAGGCCACGGAACAGATTATCATGGACTTCATTAACAAGGACATTGGCAACCTCCAAACACTCGATCCCACACAGTTTGGCTTTGTCAAGGGGAGGTCATGTCTGTTAAATTTGGTTGACTTTTTTGAGACAATCACTAAAGCATGGATGAGGGGAAGACAGTGCACACCAACTATCTTGACCTGGCCAAAGCTTTCAACACTATTCCCCACTCGGGCATAATAATAAACTCTCAACTAGGCATTAATTCATGTGTTACCATATTGGTAGATAACTGGCTCACTCATAGAACACACCTAGCCAAAATAAGGGAAGCCACCTTAAGCAGTACACCCATATAGAGTGGCGTATCCCAGGGTTCGGCCTTGGGCCCTCTATTATTTGGGATATGCTTTTCTGAGGTGCAGGCCAAAACCAGTGGGCTACGGCTGACCAAGTTTACAGATGACTGCGAGCTGGGAGCTGACATCAATCCCCCTCGTGACGTGGACATCCCCCAAGAGGGTCTCACCCAAACAAATGACTGGTGCCAGAAGCATGGCCTCAAGATGAATACAAAAAATGCATCATCATCTACTTTTGGGAGAGTGATGTACCCACAAATTACACATTAATAACAATGTCCTAAGCACACAGTCAGTCATGAGGGATTTGGGCACCCAGACTGATAGCAACCTGACTTTTAACCACCACATTGCTTCCATTGTAAGGAACGCTTTCTACATGGCCCACCTCATAAGTAAGGGTATCTCATCCAGGGGCAAGGAGGTCATAACATACGTATTCCTCCCTTATAAGGCTCATTATTGAGTACAATGCCCCATTTGGCATGTATCTTGCAAAGCACATGCAGCAGCTGGAGAGACCACAGAGGTTCCTCACCGGGAGAATCCAGGGCCACAAAAATCTGCCATACACAGATAGGCTAAAACCCCTATCCCAATACTCCATTTCATACAGACTCCTCAGAGGTGACCTCTGTCTGGCATACAAGATGATCTTGGACACCACCTTGATGGGACTGCTGCATATCCGCAAGTCAAGCTCCACTTGAGTAACCTGCCCATGTGGCCTCAACCTGGTCTGTGACATCAATAGGACTTGTTGGCAGGGCAGATATGTGTCCCAGAGACTCCCTCATCTATGGAATAGACTCCCTCTCCACGTCAAGCAGAGTACCCCTTTACCCCTTTTGAAGTGCAACCTGGATAACTGGATGGGAAATAGAAAATACATCTCTGGTATTCCGCCCGTGTCTCTGCTGGACAGGGACATTGGGTGCTGATTTGTCTATGCATGGGCTAAACTCTTGGCTAGGCTTATAAGGGTCTCAGACCCAATAGCCTAGTAACTTCCTATGATCCTATGAACTTTATGCCTCCCTGTTTGTTTCCTAACTCATATAGACTAGGCTACCTTTCTACTGCAACTAAAATTGCAATCCCAGTTTTCTTAATACAAAAACACACTTTAGTTAGCCAAAAGTGAAAAGGTACAAGAAGCAAATCAAACTTAGCTAAAATATGTAATTTATCTTTTGTCATAATTTAGCAGCAAAGTGGTTTGCCACTGTTTCATAGTTACAGCAATGTAACTAATCACTCTAAGGTGTATCTTACACATCTGCAAAGATTCCATTCAATGAATATGGGGTGTTGTTGAATGATTTCTTGTAATCTGTCCATGCAATACTTAGATGCTTCCCCTTTCTACAGCTATCTGTTATGGCTTTGTTTAATAATAGATGATATTTTGTTCCATATGACGTTTCTTTTATTACTTTTTGTTCTGTTGCCATTAATTGATTTTTTTCTAGATGGCTACAATCTTTGCCTGCGTAATTTCCAGTATATAATTTACATATTGCAGGAACTTATTGGTCTATAGTTCTCAGGATGGCTTGCAGACGTGTCGTTCTTATGGAGAAGTATAATTTTTCCTGTTGTTAACTAAGTTAGTATCTGTTTGGGATGTGCATATAAGTCATTTTTATCATGGTTAAATATTTGTGTAAATACATTAATACCTTTAGCCAGAAATTAGGAGGTGTATTCCACTAAATGCCATGCCCACATTTTAAGAAGTATTTTCCTGTGCAATACTTCAATGTCTTATTTATTTACAGACGCATATTGTTTGCTCATTTACAGATACCCAAGAATTCCTTCTCCTTAACTTCAAATATAGTTACACTATACCTGTATTGGTGGACACACTGCAAGAAGCTTTAATCACTCCTGGCTGTGAGACACAGAGAGCATCAGTCTGACACCAAAAAATAGCAGGACCAGACTCCCACCCCAAATCATCAACAATGTCTGGCAATTTAGCATACATAATTAACGCAGTAAACATTCAGCTTCATTCTATAGGTCTGGGTTTAACTATCTTTGCCTCAGTTTGCCTGCTATATGACACTGAGCAAACCATACAACCAGATATAACCAGATATTGGTTCTGGGCCTTCACAGAATGTGGATGACAATACAGTTAGAAAAAAGACTGCAGAGACCTGTCACATATCAAACCTTTTCACATCTAAATATATTTGTTTTATAGTAAGCTTGATCATATGTTATTTTATCACTGCATTGCTTGTTTTAGTTATTCCCTTCCTGTAAAACATAAATATAACATTAATAAAATGCAGACCATAAAATCAAGCATTGATATCAATAATTTGTTATTAAAAACAACAGCCATTTGATATTTCTAATTATTGACTTCTATTGCTTAATCAGCCTCTGTTATATAGTGTAACAAAGTGAAAGCCATTCATCCGCACTGTCATGTTAGAGACTCTTACATATCCACCTTTATGTACGTGCTTTGTAGAAGAAGACAAACACTTCATGAAGTCTTTAAAGTTGCTTTGGAAACCCCAGCAGTTTACGCATATTATATGCTACCCCTAAAATTCTGAATATACTTAGTTGGTTAGTGTTCTTTACATAGGTCCAAATGCAGTTGCTTCCCAAAAGTTTTGTATCTGATTAAATTGCTACAGTAGTGTATATGAGTTTCTCAAGACATGATTACATGAAGGGCAGATGAATGATATAATTTCCATTATGATGCCCTATATTAATTAATTGATGGAGCCACACCTTTTTATAGCTTGTATGCTATAATCACTCATATTTTACTTTTCATCAGCAGCTTTATCAGTGGAAGAATTTCCTGTCTCATTACCATCACCATAATGGAATACTGTTACAAATATATATATAACTCTGTATGAATTGCAGGAGTCATTACTAGGCACATTGTGGGTGCTGCAAAGAGTACTTCTGGCTCACATCAGAGATTGAAACAGTACTAATTTCATGAATTTTATTTGTACTTTGACTTAGGAATGGGGTCCATTCCCATCATGGTGTTAGAAACCCAAAAGACTAGGATAAATTAAAAGGAGAATATTTGCAATTCATATACACTAAAATCTATTCTCATTTTGATAAGCAAACGCTGAAAAGTATATTCTCTTTTTTGTATAAGTAGAATGACAAAAAATACTGAGCAGGTTTTCATTCATACTGAATGGGGTTTAGAAGTTAATGTATTCTGGGCATTATTATCCAATAGTTTCTGGTGAGAAACCTTTTCAGTATTAGCCATTGCATGTGTACAAAAGCTGTCATATACCCATCTTCAAAGGTTATCATGTACATTGTATAGTCTAATGTCTGACCTGCAGAACTGAATTCTTAAATCATCTTTTCCATTGCATGGTTTGAGGTTTTTTTTTTTTTTTGCAAAACTTTAATATGTCCAGAATGTAATTGTTGCAATTTTCCTTCATTGATACTGTCTAATTTTTCTACTGAAAACAACAGTATTTTTTCCATCTCCATCAGCCATGAATCACTGTTTTCCTGTCTTACCTTTGTAATTCACAGAGCTGTATTGCCATACATAACTGCAGGTTGACAAATGGACTGATATACTTCTATATTTTGGCTAATGCCCAAACACTTACCTCTGTTAAAAACAATAACAGATCCTATAAACTTTGCCATAACTTTCTGGAACTCAACAATGCGTAATCATAGTGTTAAAACTAGAATCTGTGTGAGTAACAGAGATTACAGGTAAATGCTAAGGGAAGTAAAAGTTTCAGCCTCCATGTTGCTCTGTCATTAAAAAGAAGTTATATCTCTATGCTCAATGATGAAGTGTATATGAAACCAGCAGTTCTCAAAGTTTCATCCATTAACGCTGTAACACATGGACACAGTTCAGAGTTTAGTCATAAAAGAAGAAGTAGAAAAAACAATATTGTTTTATTCATTAATAATGTTGGGATATTTCAAAAGAGGCAAACAAAGTATTAATGGTTTCTTACTGTTCTACACCACTGCCACTTTCAGGGATCAGTGAAAACATCTGGCATCATCAGTTCTAAAACTGAAGCAGAAGATGTAGAATAACAAATCATCACTAAGTTTTAAGTCTCAAAGGAGTCTCCTTGCATTATGATGATGCTTGCATAATGGGACTGGGACTTTAATGTGAGAAATGTTAACAAATTATTTATGTAATGTTTATTCTTTCATTACAAATAGTCTGACAACTATATTTTAATAAATGCATTTTCATTTTTAAAGACAGAGTTGATATTAATGTTTCTTTGAGGAGGCATAGGATTTTGTGCATCCCATTTGTATTTAAAATTAGCATAATTTTGAGCAGGAACCAACTCATTCAAGTCCTTTCCACACAATTATCTGGCAACAGGGCTAGTTTCTCAGAGAAGTGATTAGGGGAAGATTGTCAGTCTTCCCTCAAATATCAGCATTCCTGCATCCTGCATTGAGAATACATGGTCAAGTTCTGGCCAAGATGTAAATTTAAAGGTACATTTTGGTCAACTAACCTTTGGGTTACCAGCAACACAGCCTCAATAATACTGCTGGAAATCCAGCATCTTATTAATAACACAGAATATTGAAAAGCTTGGAAAGGGTTGACCAAAGATATTCTCATATTGCTATTCTGACTGCCTATGTAGAATTTCTTTGATTTTATTGTGTGTCTTTATGTTAACTGCATTACTAGTCTTACTTGATTTTATGTTTAAAAACAAATAGTCCCTCATGGTGTTATAACCAGTTCATTCAACAAGATGTACCAATTAACAGTATTAAGACAGCCTGAAAGGGTTCAGACCATACAACAGCAAAAGAATGTCTAGCAGGGTAGCGACTACTGTATATAGAGAGGGGCCAGATCCAAGAAAGGTTACTGGAACAAGAACAATTTCAGGAAATGACTGACATTAGAGATGTTGACAATGTTAATATTATTAAGAATCCCTTAGCTGATTTCAGTAATTTTTCCAGTAGTAACATTAATATTGGTCATGCAAATGTTCTATCTAAAGTTCTGTCCTTTCTTCCTACAAGAAGGGCTGATGTTGTTAAACATTAATTGATGTCAGATTGTTCACACAAAAGTTGAATCTGGCTCTTTGGTTCCTGTTGAATGATTCTAATCCTGTGTATGAGCTTAGAAGAAATAATTGTTTTAATCTACCTTTGAACAATTTCATACATTTATATGAAAAAAATTATAGAAACGAAAATAAGAAATCTGTTGAAAAAACTTTGTAACAACCAATTTCACAATTTTAGTAGAAAAGAAACAGCTGGTTTTAGAGAAATTGCTGATGATTCTAGCTTAAGAATAATGAAACATGACAAAGGGGGTGGGGTGGTGATAATTGAAAAAAAAACAATATGGAAGAAATATGTTAACATTACTAAGCAGTGATGGCTATGCGCTGGTTAGTAAAAAATGAGATTGTAACTGCCTATAGAAAAATTGATGTTATAGTTTATGATATGCTCATGCAGAGGCAGTTGATTGAAAAATAATTGAATTTCATACAAAATGATATACCGGCAGTAGCTATTATTTTTGGTCAGCAAAAATACATAAGTTTATCAGTATGCCCCCTTCAGGCCAGTTTTGCCAGCAGCAGATCAGAAACTACTTCATTGCTAAGTTTATTGATATCATGTTGAAAGCAAGTGTGGGCAGTTATTCCACAAATATGCAAGGATTCCTGGGACTTTTTGGCTAAAATAAATAAAGTTTCTTCCCAATGGAATTGTTTTTAACTATTGATGCTACAAACATATTTTCTGTAATTCCACAAGATGAAGGCCTAGTATGGCTTAATGACATACTATGCCATATAGGAATATTGAGCAATGAGAAGATTAATATCCTCACCAGTCTGATGGAGTTAGTTCTTAAAAACAATTTTATAATGTTTGACCATGTTTATTACAAACAAGGCATGCGTGTGGTGATGGGTGCTGCCTGGACCTCGAGCTTTGCAAATTTACTTATGTCATACTAGAAGAAAGAATTTTTGTTTGCCAGTCAATTCTGTAACAGCTGGAGTTTCTACTGCCATTACCTGGATGACATCTTTATTTTATGGCATGATACTGAGTCTAAGTTAACAGACTTTTTAGATTATATTAACAATACTTGTGAATTCTTAAAGTTCACTTGGCACTTTGATTCTGACAAGATCAACTACTTAGGTGTACAATTAATTAAAAATTTAGTTAGTGAACAATATGAATCCAATATGTTCAGAAAAAATACTTTTCAAATATGTATTTGCATTTTCAAAGTTGGCATCTCTTGGCACAGAAGAAAGGTGTTCTCAAGGGGCAAATGGTTTGTCTTGCAAAGATGATTTCAGATGATGTCATTTTTATATCAGAAACTGAAATTTTAACTGACTTGTTTTTATGACATGGTTACTCATTGACTACATAGAGGGGATAAAATCAGAGGTATGTGTTAAAACACACAATGGTTCTTATAAACGTATTTTATCTCCTTCTGTGTCTGTAGAGTTAATACAAAATGATGATATGATGTCTGGAATTGTAAAGAGGAAATTTAGTAGAACTTGTGTCAATACTTATCCAGTAAGAGCATAAAAGAATGTATGCTTAGAAACTGGAGTGTTTTCAGAATGGACAGTTCCCTCCTAGCCCGTCTGGGTGATAAGCCATTGTTTGTTTTCAGGAGGGTCAGCTCCTTTAAGCAGCTTCTTGAAAGGCCTGCTAATTTTAGTAAAGGGATTTTTTTTCCACTGAAAAAACTGCTGGTATGTACAGTTGTGGCTTTTGTTCTTCAAGCCCACATATTAAAAAGGTAAATCAAGTTCAAGTTAACAATCATACTATATTTATTAATAGCTTTTATAATTATTTAAGCAGGAGAGTTATATATTTAGCACAGTGTGATTTCTGTCCTACTTTTTATGTGGGGATGACAGGGAGAGAGTTTAAAACTCAAATTCATGAGAGTATCTGCTTGATGTAGGGAACAAAAACACTACAAATTCCTTACATAGGCACATTAATACAAATTCAGGTCATTGTTTTAAGATTTTAGTTGTTGATCAGGTTTTAAAAGATGACAGAGGTTTTTTTACTGGTGCACATTTGTTCAAAAGAGAGTTAGAATGGCAATTTAAATTAGATGCAACAAAATTTCCTGGGCTTAATGAGGCTGTTTCAATTAGTTTAGTTCTCAAGCTGAAATTTTTTAAGTGGCTAACTGATCCCATTTAGTTTGATGACATTCACTGGTGCTTTTGCAGCACATGACTGTTTTATTTTTGGTATTTAAGGAATTATTTTTGTCTGTGTTAAAGTCAGTTCATATGAAATCCTTATAAAAATAGGATGAAAGTAATTAACTGTTTGGTTTGAATAAAGTATTTATTCTACCAGTCTCTGCATCATTTTATTTCTTGGGTTTGTTCGGTCTTCCTGTAGTTTTCCTGGTTTGTGTTTTGACAAATGGCAGAATGGCATTATTTGTCTTTTTGCTGTTCTGTATTAGTCCCCTCTTTCTTTTATTACTTTACATTGGTCTCTGTGGACTGTTTTTAACTTCTTTTTCTTTCCTTTTTGCTTTAACGCTTTGTACACCAAAGGCCTCACCTGTTCTTTTACTGTATACAGATCTTCCCAATTACTGTCTCGAGGTCTTACTTTTAAGAATTTTTTAGCCATTACCTTTCACCCTTCATTTAGGAGTTCCTCTGTTCCATCTTTGGGCATATTTTCCCAAAGATGATAATCATGTTCTCTGGCGATTCCTTGGCATGTTTCCTGTATGTCTTTTAGCCATTTTTGATGCTGAGTTAATTCTTGCATTGACTTTGATACTGCTACTTTTGGATCCCAAGGAATACTTAGTGGCATGTCCCTTCCTGTCATCACTTGAAATGAAGATATTCCTGTTTTAGAATTAGACAGTGCTCGAACCCCAGTTAATATTTCTGGTAAGTGTTGCACACAGTTATTGCCCTTTTTTAAGCATGTTTTTTAATACTCTCCTTTAAGGTCCTATTCATTCCTTCTATAATTCCATTAGATTTAAGTTGATATGAGACATGAAACCTTTGCTGGATTCCCAAAAAAATGCACATTTCTTTGATGACTTTGCTGACAAATTGAGTACCATTATCTGACTCAATTACCCTTGGCCATCCCCGGTGAGTAAAATCATTTGTCCATAATGCCTGTGCTGTTGTTTTTGCTGTACTATTTTTTCTGGGCATTGCTTCTACCCATTTAGAAAACACATCTGCTAGAACCAATAGATATCAATACCTCCCCTTTTGCTAGAGGCACTGGCCCTGCATAATCAATTTGAAATGCATACCATGGACATTCTGAGACTAGAACTCACATTAATTGTGGTCTTTTGACAGTAAGACTTGATTGTATATTGACAATACACTCATTGTGCACATTTTAGCTTATTTTCTTTAACAGGATGTCAATATTTTTCTTTCACTATGGGCCATAATTTTTGATGTTCCACATGCCCCCAAATTTCATGGGTATATTTTACTAGCTGTCTAGCCAGAGGTTTTGGGACATAATGTAAATAAAGTCCTTTCTGTGTTTTAAAGACCCAATATTCATGTCCTCCTGAAGTTTTATGTTTTTCACATATGCTGTTTCCTCAAAATTTTCCTGTGTTTTTTGTATTTTTTCCAAATCTCTCTGTTTGCATTGACTCTACAGTGGCACCTCTTCCCTGTTACTGTATACAGGGACCAAGTTTATTTCCTCTGGGCATAATTTATACCTATTTTATGCTGCTTCTTTTGCATAACAATTTGCATGATTATTTCCCCCATTATGTTCTGTTGCATTTTTTTGTTTGATGTGCTTTTACTTTTCCTATTGTAAATTTTCCTTTGTATTTGTAACTCTCTTCTAAGAGTTTTTTTATGATTTCTGCATGTTTGAGATGTTTACCTGCACTGTCCATGAAACCTTATCTCCCCTAGGTGAATTTTTAAAGAACTGACCACATAAGCACTCTCACTGATGATAGTGACTGGCCTTCAGTTTTTAATATGTATAGAACTGCCTTTAATTCTGTCCTCTGGGCTGACATGTACCTCAGAAGTTTTATTTGTGTAACCATAGTCTCCCCTTTTGGATAATATATGGCAAACCCTCTATAATGTTCTCAATTTTTCCAGTACCTAGTTCCATCCATGTATATATACAGTGGGAAGATGTTTATTGAATTCTGCTTTGAAGGTTGAGGCATCTACTACCTCTAAGTCAGACATGCAGTCATGTGACTCTCCTTGCTACATAGTTAACTTAGCTAAGTAGTGCTTGTCTTCCACCATTATGTACACTGCCCTGGTATGAAATAAAGTTAGCCATTTTGAAAACACTGATTGACCTTCAATTATTGATTAACCTTTTTAATTATTGATTAACCTTCAGTTATTGTTGACAATACTGAGGTATATAACAGTGTTTTTAACTGACTGATGTGGTGTTTATACTATTACACTGGAAAATTGTGTGATGTATTATATATGCTTGAGGCCCCAATATATGGCTAACAATTGCTATTTGCACAGATGATACCCTCTTTCTACTGGTGTTAAAGTACGGCTACAAAAGTTCAGTGACTGTAGTTTGTTTTCTATTCCTTTTTCCCACCCTATGGGCTATTTCTGAAGTAACATCACCGAAATAGTATCAGGTCCTACTGCAGCCTGTAGGAAAAATAGCACATTAGTATTTGGATTTGTTAACTCTGTTGCCTATGTTAGCCTTTCATTTAGCAATTTGAAAGCTAGTATTCCCTGAACTGATCATTTCAGCAGTATGTTATCTTATAGTTCACTCAGCAATTTTTAGAGGAGCTGCTCCTGCAGCGTAGTCCTCTATAAACTCCTTGTTATAATTCATTAAACACATGAATTTATGTACATCATCAGGTATTCTTGGCAATGGCATTTCCACAGTTCCTGTTACTGTTTCTTCACATGGTACTTTTCCTGTTGGTCTTATCATCACTCCCAGAAATGTAACTTCTGCCTGTAAAAACTGAACCTTTGCCTTATTTACTTTAAATCCCTTGTCTTGTAATAACTGGAAGACTTTCTCCACTAGTTCTAAATGTTCTTCAGCAGTTTCTGATTGGATCAGTATATCATCAATATACTGCAGGACATTATCTCCTCCCCCTGTTTCATCCAGCATTCTACTGGGCTGTTTTGAAAGACCTGTGGCAACCTGCACATGACATATTGCTGATTGTTGTATGTGAAAGCATGTCACTGTTTGTCTTTTCCTTGCAGTAGTATTGAAAAAAATCCATTAGCCAGGTCTATAATTGTGAACCATTGACTTGCAGTCTTTATCCTGGCTGATGACTCAGGTGTACCTGGAACCGTATGTGCCCTGGACATGGTGTATTTGTTTATTAGGCCTAGATCTAAAACTAATCTAGAAAATTGGACATGCAAAAGTGAAATAGCAATGCATATGGAGTAATTTGAAAATGATATATGAAGGTGTTTCACTCATGACTGAGAGAAAAGTAAAATGGATGAGGAAGACACACATGACAGTACAGCATTAAAG
>NC_056737.1:130539490-130619490 GCF_019279795.1 Protopterus annectens
GCTAGTATGATACTTCCCTATTTACCAGGCATATCAGTTAGAAATTCCTAATGCTAAATTTATGACAGAGCCTTACATGTGGAACTTTGAGGAAAGTGAACTTTTAAGACTCGGGAAGGTGTGTTCCTCATAATGAGGTACACTTGAGACATGTGCTCCAGGGGAGAGAGTCAGAGGTTCAGGGGGGACAGGCAGGAAAAATGATGTTGTTGAGTCAATTATATTCATGCTATTTCATTGCCTTATACACGGCAGTGCTTTAAGAAAGTTGTGAAGGGGTTACTGAGTGTATATATATATATATATATATATATATATATATATATATATATATATAGTATTACTGAGTATATATATATATATATATATATATATATATATATATATATATAGTATCCCAGCAAGTGAACTGATCCAGGATTATGTTTTACACTCACAGTATCAGCACTTGATTCCGTCAGCCCTCATTGGCTTTTTGTGGGCTTTGAGCAAGTCGGTTAGCCAGACATTGCTCCCAGGTCATTATTGAAACAGGAGTGTGCATTCAAGAGGAATATTTGATTATTAATGTGGCATGATCATTCTGCAATAGGAGGAGGTATTCAAATGAGGGGCACGAGTAGCCATACTAACATCCAAAAAAAAAAAAAAAAAAAAAAAAGGTGGAAGGAGTAACAGAAGCAGAGGAAGAGAAAGGGGCAATAAGGAAGAGAGTGGCATGGTGTATTGGGGGATGGAGGCTCAGGCGAGGAGAATAAGATTGGGGAAGTTGCTCTTGGGTACAGGATGGGCCAGGTTAGCCACAGTTAATGTGGGTAGGCTTCTACCTTAGGGCCATGGCACAATTTTTTTTTCTTCTTACAGAGGGTTTAATGGTGTTCTTTATTTTGCAGATGGCAGGAGCGCAGAGCTTGAGGCAGAGATGGGCATCCATGTTTCACATGCAGAAGAGCTATTTCAAGAATTGCTGACCAGGAACTTAGCAGTAGCAGAAGATCCTGGTGTATCTGGTCAGAAGAGAAGAGAGCAGATGGCAAAAACCAGGTTGGGGGCCCAAGGGATGTAGACATGGCAGTCAATAGAGAGCACCACAACTGAGTTTCCAACTGCTGGAGCTTTATACATTATGGTTTCAGGTAACAGCACATTGTTGGGGATTGATGGAGACTTGCTGGAGGTAGGTGATGTTAGGAGTCCTTTCAGCAACTTGGGGAGAGGATGATATTCGTACAGGATTGGGGGAGAGTTTCTGAAGAGAAGCTGCTCCGCAGAGATACATTTAGTGGGGAAGGCAGCTTATGGTTGTCTATAGGGAGTTTAGGGTTGTTCGTAGTTGGGGTGACGTCACACCAGCAAGAGATGGTTCAGACATTGGGATCCAACCAGGGGATTGGTTAACTACATAGGCATTAAGTCAAGGAACAGTGGGGGTCTTTATGACCCCTCACATAACAGTGTCAGTTAAGGAAATGATCTGGAAAAGGGAGTATGTTGATGTTTTCAAGATAATTGATGCTGAAGGGGTGCAACACTCGATGGAAGCAGATGTGGGTGAGAACATGGGAAAACTGGGTGCTGGTTTTGTGTACTACATGGAGGTCTGGTTGGAAAAGGATAATTCTCTATCATTACCACTTCTGGCTTATTTTTTCATGATCTGTGAGGTGCAGTGACTGTGACAGGGATTGCTTGGTTGTGGTATGGTCAATGTTTTTGTAAGCAAAAGGAAGTCAATCAATCACTCTGTTGGGAAGTTTGGCACCCAGATATTTAGTTAACCACCATGATTGATAGCTTCAGGGCTGCTGTCAGAGGGGGGTAAGCTAGGAGGGAAGAAGTAGGACTGTGCTCAGCATTTAATGTGGGGTGTTGCTCATTGGTGGCATGCAGATTCTTGCACACTTGTTCAAAGCGTGTGGGAGTACATTGAGCTGTGCAGTATGGCTGCAGGAAAGGCAATATGGTTAACCTGGGTTCATTTTCAGCTAAAACAGGAGTGTTGTCTATTTCATTTCAGGGATTTCAAAATTTTTGAGGTCGAGGAAATTTTTGGGGACAGAAGAGAAGACTGGGAGATGTGTTTGCCCATTAATGTTCAGATATTGTGGTACATGTTCCAGCAATTTCCAGACTGGGAAGTTGCAGAGGAGTTGATAGAAGGGTTTTTTGGGGTGGGCTTCTATTAAATTGAGCACTGGGGGATGGCACTGTCTGTAAGAATTTTCATTCTGTGCAAGGGAGGGAGGAGAGTTTGAGGGGGTTTAGAGGAGAAGCAGAGGCTTGTGAGTAGGTTACTGGACCCGTTTGTCCACCCTCCCTTTGGTAGTTTTAAGATTTTGCCATTAGGTTTGATTCCTAAGAAGTCATCTAATGAATTTCAATTGATTCATTATTTGTCCTATCTGGAAGGGTACTCTATTCATGATTATATTTCAGTAGAACAGACAAAAGTGAGCTATGGTTTGTTGGATAATGTTTGCAGGTCTTTGAGGGGTTTGCAGATCTGTGTTGGTGAAGGTGGATATTAAAGTGGAGTGTCAGCTGCTACTGGTACAGGAGGAAGAGTGGCCATTATTAGGCATGGTGGTAAGGACAAGTTTTACTTCGACAAGGCTATGCTGATGGGATGTTCCAAGGCTTATGCCACTTTTGAGAAGTTTAGCACTGCTTTCCATTGGATTTGGCAACAACAGACAGGCATTCAGAAGGCAGCTCATTATCTGGACTAATTCGCATTAGTGGGTGAGGGATTTGAAGGAGCGAAGGAAGCTATCTATAAGTTAGAAGGCCCTGCCTAAGCATTGTGTGTGTGTGGTTTTTTTTTTGTGGGGGGGGGGGGGCTACTAGTAGATGGGGAATGTAGATTGTTTTGTTTACCATTTGAAAAGGTAACTCTCTTGAAGAAAAAGATTGTGTGGGTGCGGGGCAAGGACAAGCTGCAAATTAGGGATTGCATTGAGTTTTTATGGCCATTGAATTTTGCATGTTGGGCAATTCACCCTGCTCGTACATTTTATAGATCTGTGACTTTTTTATTAAAAGGGGAAGAAGTAAACATGATAAGGTGAGGACTGCTAAGTTGCTTCATGTGGATTTAGCAATGTGGCTGTCTCTTTTGGCACAGTTTAATAGTATTTCCTTTTGGCAGCAGGATTGGGTTGGTCCAGGGGAATTGCAATTATTTACAGACTTGGTGGGGGGGGGGTTGCATGGGAGTGTTTTTTGTGGTGAATGGTTTGCAGCTCAATTGCTGGAAGATTGGAAGCAGGAGGAATGAAAGACAGATGTAGCCTTTTTGAATTGATGCTAATTTGCGCAGCTTCTGTGGTATGGCGAGAGCGGTTGCGTGGGTGGAGTGTTATTTTTCATTTGGACAACATTGTAGTAGTATGAGTTTTACAGTCTAAGACAGCAAAGTCTGAACTGGTTTTGTTAGTATTATGTAAGCTGGTTTTACAGAGTTTGGTGATAATTTTTTTTTTTTACAGATATGCATTTGCAGGGGTTAGGAAAGGGAATGGTGACAGTTTGTCTCATTTTCAATTTTGCAGGTTCTGGCAGTTATCTCCAGAAGCAGCGAGTGAATCAGTGGCATTCCTAGATGAGGTATGGCAGATTGGGCTGAAGTAACCAGATGGTCGGTGTTGCAATCTTGGGCAACTTTTACAAGAAAAACATATGGTAGGACATTACAAGAGTTTGATAAATTTGTTTTTCAGCTTTCTGAGGAAGAGGGATTTTGGTCTGAAGGATTGTTGTTGCAATACTTAGCTCAGGTTTGCTTGCAAGGTAAGGCTATTCCATCAGTTAATGTGGACTTGGTTGCTATTAGTATATTTGCGCAGGTGACTGGGTTGCAGGATTTTATGAAGTCCTGGACAGTTAATCATATGTTGACGGGATTGAATAGAGCTGTCTGTGTTGAGATGGATAGGTGATGGCCATTGACAAGACAGGTTTTGAAGATTTTGTTACGGGGTTTAGCTTTGGTGAATGGTGATTCAGAAGAATATAATTTTTGTGTAGTGGATGGCAGCAAGTTGGGTTTACACTGCTTTGGGTGGAGAGTTGTATGTCATAGATATCCTCAGCTTCTGGAGGAGTTTGTAGACAGTTGCAGATTGAACTTCCATGAGTCCTTATTGTTCATTTGGCAGGAAATGATCTGGGAATAATTCCAAAGTGTCAGTTGATCTGTCAGATATTAAAGAATTTAGATACCTTGAAAAGGTTATATCCAAGTATGTACCAACAAAAGCAAAATGGAACCACGGCTGTACAGCAAAGTATGTAATCAGAAAAGTAGCTTCAGTGTCAGACTGCACTTCACATAAAAGCCATAAACTAAAACACAAAGTGCAAGTGAAAATTATTTAAAAACTTTAATGAGAGACCGGAAAGAACAAGATAAATTATTTAAGCACTTTCATCTGAATTAATCAGGGACTTCATCAGAACAATACATTCCACAAAAGCAGTGATTAAATAACAAATAATGAATGACATTATGGATATCCATAACAATTCTACAAGAAAAAACTATTACTAGGTGACATGAATGTCAATTGGTTGGACATGAACTCTACCTTCCCTACATCTAGCATGAACTTATATGGTTTCACATAACTAATTAATAGCCCCACACATTATAGCAAGACAATAAATTCTCTGTTAGACTGGATCCTAGTATCAGACCCTAGCAAATACTCCACCACAGGTACAATGTCAGACTTCCTCAATGTTCTTCTCCCAATCTATTTGACTAGATATCTCACACATCCAGTTAAACAGCATATATTTAAAACAACATGTAACCCTTCCAAGTTTAACCCAGAAATGTTCATTACTACACTATCAACTATTAAATGGAACTTCCTAATAAGTCTCCCTTAGACGATGCTGTAATTGAATTCAATACAACTTTTCTAAATATCCTAAATAGCCTTGCACCTCCTAGAAGGAAGAAACTAAAACAAATAATGCAATCTGGCTGTCCAAAACGAGTAGAATGTTAATGCAGGACAGAGAAAAAGCATGGAAAGAATGTCAAACATATAAAACACCTCATTACCTTGAACACTTCAGAATGCTTCACAATCATACTAAAAAGCAAATAAATGAAGACAAAAAACATACTATAATAACTTTCAGAATAATAATAAACCCAGTCCTAAAAAATTTTGGACAGCAATACAAAAATCTTACATCCCAGCCAAAAATTCAACCCAAACTCCTCTCCTGATAACTCACCATTTGAAACTGCAATACAGTTCAACTCTTATTTTATAGATACTATAGCATCTCTAACTAAGGATTCCTCAGCATCTATTCCCAATCCTGCCCTACAGCCACATATTACCATATCCACCTTCACCTTCAAACCTGTGCCCACACCCTATACCAAACTACTCTCAAACAAACTTAAACCATGCTTTTCTTCAGCTGATGATCTTCCAAGCCAGGACCTAAAAATAGCAGCCAATAGTATTGCCTATCCCTTTTTCAATCCTTATAAACAGGTCAGTCCAGGAGTCCCCTGTTCCCTCTCTCTGGAAAAGGTCATACATTATCCCTCTGTACAAAGAAAGAAATTCAACAGATATTAGTAGCTTTAGACAAATATCAACCTCATCTCCCTTTGCCAAAATACTTGAAAATGTATTCAAAAACAATTGCTAGACTATCTCCTGCAGGAAGAATTCATATCCCCTATACAGCATGGCTTCTATCCTTCCCATAGTACTAGCACTGCCCTTCTAACCTATATAGATACTTTTAATAAAACTAGAGATAATGGCAAACTAGTCTCACCTCATTTCTAGACTTGTCTAAAGCATTCAACATAGTTTATTGCAGCAAACGTCTACTTCAAATATCCTCACTTGGTCTCTCTCAGCCCACCCTTCTGTGGTTCAAAAGCTACCTGTCCAATAGGTATCAGTCAGTAAAATGGCACTCCACCATCTCTCCTTACCTCCCAGACACCACCAATGAACCACAAGGCTCTATTCTTGGTTCCCTTCTCTTTAACATTTTCACCAGCGTCTTAAAACTTCCATACAACAGGCCACCCCAATACAATACACAGATGATTCCACTCTCATTTGCATATCTGACAATATGGTAAACATCTAAAAATTACTCAAGAAACTTTAACAGTCACTAAAAATATGGCTTCGTAACTCACAATAAATGTTCAACCCAAAGAAGACCAAACTGCTTTTTTCCCCAAATCCCTCTCTCATGAAAAAACTAAATTTAAAGTCCACCCTCTTGATAATACAACCACTGAAGCCACTTCTCATAGCAAACTATTAGGACTGATACTGGATGATAATCTTACATTTGACCTGCTATACAAAATTGCATAGCCAAAAACTCATAGAAAACTAGGGATGCTTTAATAGAGCTTAAATTTCTCAATGATGCTATTACAACTACACTTGCCACTATTTATCTCCTCCCCAGTTTTGTTTAGGGCACTCCCATCCTTACTAACCCCCAGGCTTTACAAAAATTAAGGCTTGAACAGTGCTATAACAATGTTGCTAACTTTGTAGCACATACCCATTTCAAAATTCACCACTGTATAGCACTAAAAAGCCTTATTTGGTTAGAACTGTCACATCAGCTAACATATCTGCCACATCAACTAACAAATACACAGCTTCTTACCACCTATAAAATTATTCAGCATGCATCTGCCTGTCCAACACTAAAAAGCACTCTACACAAATATGTTTCCAGTCAGACATTGTGATCCAGTGACCAAAATCTCTTTGTCTTTCTACAAACCCATCAAATCTGCTGGGCTTTGTCTGTACTGGTACAAGGTTGCTGAGGCCTGGAGCTCTTTACTTGTATCTATCAGTTCTATACCCTCCCTCCCTCCCTCCCATCTTTCAAAACCACTCTGAAAGACTTCTTAGCTAAAATATGGCTCTGTTCTTACTCAAAACCAGGATAAACTATATCCCTAAATGTGAACAAGTGCCTTTTCATTCCTTATACCTCCTTACTCTCCCTTCTTCACTTGCTTCCTTACTGCTATCTAATTCTCTTCCCTGACTTCCTCTCTAAATATACCATAAGTCTGTTTTTCCCTCACTTTTATTACAGTTCTTATTTCCATTAGATTAATTTACCTTTAATTTCTCTACAAAGTATCTAAAATTTCTCTGAATATTAAATGAGTGTCATATATCTTGTACTGATTCTTAACCAATGTTATTATACTATGTCTAATTGTTATAATTATTTAAACTGCTGATGTTAATTTCCGAAGATTGTTACATTATTACTTTTAAAAATATTTTGAAAAATTTGGAGCTTTTCTCCCTGGGCGTCCTCTGAAAATGGATTTCTACCCAGTCAGATATTTCTGGTAATCAAATGTCAATAAATAAATATATAAAATGAGATAAAGAAATGTTAATGTCTTGGATGGATTTGAAATAAATCTATTAAACTACATAGAGACAAAAGATTGTTTGGATTTATAGGGTGGCTGTTATTTTCCTTAATGTGGTACAGCATGGCATATCATAGCATGCCAAAGTATGATGCTATATGACAATAAGGGATTAACAGTGCTGATTGCTGTATCATTGCTCTAATGACTTTGATGGACTGTGAAAGGAAAAGTCTGTGCCTGATGATGACGAAGACCCAAGGCCTTGAGGGGCTGTGTTATTAGCTATAATAAATAGTAGGACTAGTAGTCATTCACCCCTTATGATGAGAACTGAAATACCTTAAACAAAATTATTTCTCTGTCACCAACCCTCATTTGCTGTGCAAGTCTTTAAATTGTACGGTAAACTACTAGAATCCATCAATTTGACCTGTAGACACACACACACACACACACACACACACACACACACACACACACACACATTCACTCTCTCTCTAATTAAAAAACACATATGTAGTTAATCCAGTTCCTAGTCTCTGACCCGCACTATAGCACAGGAAAAGGAACAAGGCTGTGCCAGGTGCCTGCATATCAAGGTCTACAAAGCAGTACAATAGCGGGTGCACAGTTTACTAGTGTCTTCATGTTAGAATATTGGTTAGATCATATTAAAGAATACATGTCCAGTTCTTCAAATAAAGATAGATACCCATGAGCTTTTTCAGAGGGAAACAAATGGTCAGTTTCATATACAAATTGACATGAAAAACAGTCCTTTGACACTGGAGGCATGGATGATCAATATTCCATATGACCGAGCAACTGGGATGCCAATGCCATGGTATTATCAATACTATATATTCCCAAAGAACAAGTCAGTGATCCAAGAAGAGTGATGACAGAGAGATAACATCTTGTGTACCAGAAAAGATAACATCCTAATGTTAAATCTGTGACGTGAGAAGCACATACTTAATTAGGTAATGCAAGTGTTCTTAATATGAAAAAAACTATTAAATAATATATCTGCACTATTTATTACCATATGAAAATAGTCTGAAAATAACTGGAGTACAAAGACAGTGCTTCAGACAAATAAAGACTGACCGCAATGACTTTATATCTGTATGTAATAAACCTAGAATGAATTTCATAATTGAAAGTAATGTTCTTACAGCTAATGTTCATGTTTGTTCTTTTACCTTTACTTAAATGTTAGGGTCAAGATGTAGTTTGTATCCATGCAAAGCTACAAGCACATATTTGATTGCATGCCCTGGCTTGCATGTCTGTTATCCTGTCATATCAGAAATAGACCCATATTCTACAGTTCTTACTCTATGTGTTTATTAAGGTGCAACATCGCGATGCTACATTGTGCAAACAGGTTCCTCATGATTAATTTATGTTCCTTCTAAATTCTGTTTTTGCTGTCTTTTGGTGTTTATAGACACTCCTGAAAATGACCAAGCAATGATTCCGGACGTCTGTTTAAATAATTATATGAACACCATTCAGCAATTCTCAGCTCTCATCAGTGAATAGATATGAATATTGCCAGTACATCAGGCTGTGGGAGTTTGAGTCCCATGTCCACTACACCCATGCTGTGTCATATCAGCACTACAGTTGAAAAAGTTGGAAAACATTTAAGATGACACAGCTCTGCCTAATGGACCTTGTGTGATTAACATACAGTGAATAAATAAGTGCAGAGACAGAAAGTCAGATAAGAGTGCAAGTAAGTGAACAGATCTGGATGCACAACTCTAAACAAATGTTACATGTATAGAAGTAAATGTGAGATAAAGCACAAAATCAGGTATTCAAAGAGGGAATGCTGTACACTAATGGAACAAAATGTGGAGATTTCCATCACTTTGCATGCTTCCGTACCTAGATAATCTGTCTAGCATCACCTGCAACTTCTCCTTGCATGCTGTATTATTCTGCTTTTGCTGGTCTGCCAGTTTACACCTGGCACTTAGTCAAAACACTGTCTCACTGCAGTATACACTATTTTCACGGGGTTTTGAGAACAAAAGCTTCTAGAAGAGATCAGCAATATTTTATTTGTCATCTAGGATTCGTACTACTGAACACAAACAAGGTTCATTTACAAATTTTCTGCATCATCTCACAACAAAGGGAACAAAAATCACAATAAGTAGGAATATAGTCCAATTACACAGCATAATTTATCATAGCCAAGCAAGTTCAGAGATGCTGTAGTTGGCAGAAAATATATTGATAGTTAGCACTTATGAATCAGAGATAATTGTACGATAAAAAGCATAAAACTGTGGCACGGGAATGAAATTCTAATATGAATCAGTCTTGGGAAGATCGTGTTAGCGAAAAGGCAATTAATAAGACCTCTTGGTGCATTTTAAGTAGAAAGCTGTTAACCTGGCCACAGGGAGCAGCTGGAACAGGTAACTAAGAATGTAACAGTGGTATTTATATGACAGTTTGTTTTTTTTTCATGTAAAGGATAACTAGTGGCACACCACTACCACCAGTATCTGTTAAAGAAAGGGACAACATTCTGACAGAATGTTATTGCTAACCAGATGAGTCTTACAACAACACTTCCACAGCAGGCTATGAGTGTCAGGGGAATTGGTTGTGGGCTGAACAAGGGAATGTTAGTTAGAGACACCACCTGGTGAAAAATAGGAGAACAATTTGTTCTACTTCCTTTTTGTCCTTGTAACAGTTACTCATAATAAAAATGAAAGCGGTCTTGTGTTCTTTTCTTAGTTCCTAGAAGTGCTGTGGCATCCACTACATTTTCCAAGGTGATTTATTTTTAATCCAGTAATAATTTATAATAATAAAATTCTCTATACTACTAATGTTTGCTGGAGTGCTTCCATAAATTTAGTAGCACAATATGTTTGTGTGTGTGTGTGTGTGTGTGTGTGTGTGTGTGTGTGTGTGTGTGTGTGTGTGTGTGTGTGTGTGTGCGTGTGCATGCACATGCATGTGTGTCGTGTGTGTGTGTGTGTGTGTGTGTGTGTGTGTGTGTGTGTGCGCATGCGTGCACGTACATGTGTGTCGTGTGTGTGTGTGTGTGTGTGTGTGTGTGTGTGTGTGTGTGTGTGTGTGTGTGTGTGTGTGATGGGCAAAACAAGCTGACCAATAAAAATGTAAATTTCCATTGTGTTTCATGCACAGGAGAAAACTAGTGCAGACCACCTAAACCTTGTTCAGTCATACATCCCTTCTCCCTCACAGCCGTCAAAATCTAAGGGGCACCCATTTTTTCCCCAACATTATTTCTGACATTCTGGCCTACAGTGGAAGACGTCTCTGAAGATATCTTCCCATGTATCTTACAGAAAACAAGCCAGATCTGAAAATATCTGGAAAAAAGGTGCACATAAATAGACAATTTTAAGGACACCTAGACACCTACCCACTGTTATGACTGGGTCTCCTGGAATGGATGAACAGCAGATTGTAACATCAGAAGAATAGAGACAGAAAGTAAAACACCTTTTATAATCTCTTAAGTGCTTTGCTCTGTAACTCTTAAAAGCAAAAGGTGTATCAGAATGAAGTATTTAACAGGTTTGAAAGCTGTTTGTTCTATAGAAGGGGACTTTGTTTCAGCCTGCTGTCAGTCAAAACTCACTTCTTAATTGGCTTTCAAAGGCCGCAACATTAATTCATATTGCAGCTCCCTTTTGAATTATCACCTGACAACTAAATGTAAATTAAATAAGATAAATGTTATACCTGTAATTAAATTGGGCACACAGCTAGAACTTATTAATTAAAACAAATGTATGGAAAGAAAGTGCTGAAAGACCTGAATGGTAGTTGAACTTGTATCCTATGTATCATGATCATGCTGAAGAAAGCATCAAAGACAATGCCTAGTGACCATTTTCACTGCATGTAATGAAAGGCCTTTGTAGTGATAAATTAACTGATTCTTGGTTGAAATAAAATTAGATGTGAAGCCTATGAACTCTTAGGTTGATTTTACAAATAATGCCATTGTAATGTGTGAACTGAAATTTGGTGATTTTAGTAACACTGTTATGCAGTCAACTAAAGTTGTATTGAAAATGTGTACAGGAGTCTCTCTAGAGTCAGATCAAGATCTCTTTGTTTACATAGTTCATCACTTTTACAGATACAATGGCTGCTGGAATTCTATGCTGTTAAGCTATGACAGGCCTTTCCTTTCCTCTCTTTATATGCTAAGTCTAGTAAAGAATTCTTTACTCAAACTGATTAAATATTTGGTAACAATTTGTTTATACCTAAAAGCACTAGCAGGCAGCCTCCCTAACTCCAATTTTCTACACAATTAGAAAATATTTGAACAGAAATAAAGAATGCAGGAAATGCCTTTCCAGATATTGGCATATACCCTCACTGGCTGAGTAATTAAAAATCAATGTATCAAGCAACACGTGGACTTCTGAATGCTAAACATGGTAATTTAAGCATGATTAAAATGTAGGAGCTATATCTTATTACATAAAATTAAGAATTGCTGGAATTCTAGAATTGCTGAACATGAATCTACAGTTAGAAGTTGTTTTACAAAATTTGCTTCTTAGCTGCTAATATTTTAAGTAATGGAACTAACTTACCATTGAACTGATTTCAAGGAGTGTCCAGAAAGTATCAGCAAGAATGAGACCAATAATATTATAATTTTCAAAATGCTCAGGAGAGGGACAACATTTTTGAGTGATATAAAAGAGGTATGAATCTGAAAATTATTTTATCAGGATTTTTCCACCACTAACTTAAATTGATGGAAGAATGCTTATGAAGTCATTTGTATATCTTGATTTATCTTTTTTGATCCATTCAGTATAATCTTAAATATAAAGTTTTTTTTTTTTTTTTGTGCAAGACATTGAAAGTATATTTTGAAAGATGGGCTTTATATATTTTTTGCAGGAGGCTGTAATACTACATTTGATCCTAATTAAGATTAGACCTGTGGAGATCCAAGAACTATATACATAAGACAGTTTTTTTGTGAGACAAGATGTGTCACTCTTTTGAAAGTGTTTATGCAAAAACAAAACTTTATAGAGATTTAAAGGTGCAGAATCCTATGTTAGGCACACACACACTACACTCACTCACCACCTAGGGGCCTAAAACCTTCCTCCTACGCACATACATATAGTAACATTGATGCTAGGCAACTCTCACATCCTTTACCTGCCCGTGCATTGGCTGTGTACTGCATGTATCAGACAGAGTCAGCCCTGAACTAAAACTGTGGCAACTGCTACATTTATAAGGTAAGGCCTGAACTTGAAATCTATTGTGTAATAATATGAATGAATGGCATATCTTTGTATATTCGTATTTGATAGTGTAAGCAAGCAAAAGGTGGGATATTTGTACAGAAATGACCTTAACATGTGACAGCAGATACATATTTTACTTATATGTGCAGGCTGAATGCAAAAAAGGGCAGTAACAATAGTAACATATCCTTGTTTGAGCCACAACAGAAATGCAGCTTTGCTTTCCCACCCCCAAAAGAACAGGCCTATGACACATTTGGCTAACAAGGCATCTTTGAAATGCTTAATCTGCTATCAAATGACCTGTCCCTGAAACATTTTTACAGATTTAATGCAGAATATTCCATTTGAAAGTATTGCCAATCATATATACCTGTAAAATGCCTTGACAAATTTACTCATGCCATCAGTACATATCTAACTAATGCATACAGATACATGTGTAAAAAACTTTGCTAATCATTATATATATATATATATATATATATATATATATATATATATATATATATATATATATATATATATATATATATATACATATATATATATATATATATATATATATATATATATATATATACAGAATTTTCATAATTACATGTCAGCATATGCAGTATGTAGCTGACAACATGCAGGCATACCTTTTCAAAACCAGTAATCCTCTGTGTAAATATGTCCCAAAGTAATAACCTCTCTTCTGTGTTGACCACATAAACAAGTCTGCCCACTTTCAGTTTCCCTAGCTGCATGATTGCCTTTTCTGGTGTAAATTTAGGGCTGTCAGCACGGTGAAGATGCAAATGATGTGTGAACTCATTAGTGTTGCTGAATCCCAAATCCTTGGCTCTATGTAGCTGATGTAAACATAGGGCAGGCACTCCCTAAGTGTTTGTGTTTAATGGATTGCAACTGTGAATGATTACTGATTAGGAGAAGGTAAACATAACAGCAATGCAGACTGCCCTACAGCCAGCGGGTGTGTCAGGTTAGGCTTACAAGGTGTTAGATGTACTTTTGTCAAGGTTGGAAATGTAAGTAAGCAGCACACAATTCACAGGTTCTGTTCATTATCATTCAACCTTGCCTTCATTTGTTGGCAACTGCATATGATATTATTGCCATTTAATATCCTCACACATTTTAAGGTCAATGAAATAGAATGGCTTATCGACTGCATGTCTCAGATTACTGGTCAGATAAAAGAAGAATGACCAACAAACACAGAGAGGTAACACAGAGCTGTATATTTGAAAGCAATAATCATAACTGATTGTGTGATCACTCAGTGCACTAAAGCCAAAAATAATAAATGTACAGTTGTATGGTGTCATATTACTGTAGATGATGCTGCAGTTGGTTGTATGAAGAATGATTTCAGTTCCCTACTGCAAAGCTGTTTGTGTGGCAAAGAGGGATAAGGCCCCCTTTCTGTATTCTGAAGGTTCAATGGAGTGAGAGATTAAATCTAGGCCTCTGTAGAAATACCTCATGTGTACTAACATTTTGTAGGGTGTATGTCATACTTTGCTTTTCCTCATGTCAGCTACTTTTCCCTTGTTTTTCTTTTTTTGTCTTACATTTTTTTTATTATTTTTTTTTGGGGGGGGGCAGTGTTTGCATGATGTGGCATTTAGCACAATCACAGGAATGGAGGAAATGAATGACAGGTTTGGCTGTGCTTCTCTCGTTTGCATGGCAGCATGCAAGTTAGACAACTGGACCACCCAGGAAGCAGACAGGACCCAGACAGCCCAAAATCGAAACCAGATACATTCAATTAATGCTACTGTGCACTGTTCAAACTCACTAAGTGACATTGTGCAGTTGTTAACAGGGAGACTTTAAGAATGATCATTGAATTATGGAATGTCATGTAACCAGTCCTATGGCAGCAGATCCAAGTATAGGGCTGGAGTAAGATGGTCATGAGTTCTAGTACAGGGTGTGCAACCATTTATTTATTGTTGAAAACAATGAACTGAAACATGAACAGGTGTTATTTCAACTTTCTTGTGGCAACAAGTGTAAGTGTAGGACTACCATACACATCATCCTGGGTTCTAATACAAGATATTCCATACACTGTTACTGTTGTTCTACTTCCCATTATATTTACTTTCACTTATAACACTTTAGATAGTGGAGATTATATTACTTATATGTATGAGGGATGAGACACTGTTCTTGTGTTATCAGATTATCCTACTAATTGCAATTATTTCATTCCTCACTGCTTGTCACTGCTGCTGTCTACTTACCATCATGCAAACACATTGATTGGGTGTGTGCACTTCAGTAAACACAATAAGTGGAATTAACAGGAAAGAATCAGTTTCCATTGCTCTAGGTCTGCTGCTGGACATAGTTGGCATTAGTGGGGAAGGTGCCAGGTTTAAGACACAGATGTTGGGTGTCCAGGATATTTATTGGACTCCTAGTAAAGCATCACAACCACATGCTTCTGCAGGAGCACTATTCTGGCTCCCAATACAAGTCTGAGGCTTGGAATAGTTTAGCCCAGGCTGTATCCAGTGTCACAGGTATCCTGTGCACTGGAGAACAATGTAGGCATCATTTTAATGACCTACAGAAGAGGAAGAGGAATACTCTTGACTGTTAGTTG
This sequence comes from Protopterus annectens, assembly GCF_019279795.1. NCBI lineage: Eukaryota > Metazoa > Chordata > Ceratodontiformes > Protopteridae > Protopterus > Protopterus annectens. The sequence continues at coordinate 130,554,825 of NC_056737.1, forward strand.
GAGGAATATAGGACTGAGGACATCCCACTACAGAGAGTATTTGTAAGTCTTAGAAAGCTGGCTATAGGCAAAACTGGTATGCATAATGATCTTCTGTTCTTTCCTGCTTTCCCCCCAGCTGCCAGTGATCAGGAGTTCAATGTCTGGGCCTAAAAAAGGACTAGATTGGAGAAACTGAGGGATGCAAGTGGTATGTATGCAGCAGAAGAGAAGTGTTACTGTAGCATTAAAAGTTAACTATAGCTTTTTTTGGTATTATATAGAGTTGTATGAAATTGGGCATGCATATCCCAACTGTAAAAACAAGTATTCATGCATTAGATTGTAGCACAAACAAATTGTAAGAGTCCAATATTAGACTTTAGTCAGAGGTTGTGGGTTCAAATACCACAATTCACAACTATACACTATTGTTACTTCTTCGATGATATTTCCATTAAATTAAAACCTCTATACCAATGGGATGTATGCCATACTGTAAAGACTAATCTGTATAACTGAAACACACATGTGGAATATATGCACATTTCAAGGATTATTTGCAGCAATCTGTAGTGTAGTACTTATCTGTTAGGAGATATACTTAAATGTAAAACTTAAGATAAAAGAATTGCATAATTGTATTGATGCATTGTATACCACATATGATGGTACTAATGTTATCTCTTTTTTCCTCTCACCCCAACCCTTATTTCTATTTTTTTATTTTCTTTAATTTTATTTTACTTTTAAAAATAATTTTTATTGTATTTTTATTTAATTTTATGTTTAAAATTATTTTGCTTTATTTTTAAAAATAATTTATTTTATTTTTTTATTTCTGTTTTTATTTTTATTATGTGTTGTCAAAATGTGTCCATGTCACCCATGTGCATGACATCACTAAATGTTCCACAGCACAGTGAGGTATGCCAACCCCTTTAGATCAGCCTGCCTCGACTCCATCAGCTCCAGCACTGATGCCTAGCATGTCTGGGAACAAACCAGGAAAAACTGCCTCTGCTGCCCCTGCACTACCTGCAATCTCAAATAGTCCTCAACTGAAAGCTGGTGCAGTGGTACTTTAAGAGCAGTGGCAGAGATGGTAAGTTTATCACCCATAGTGAGTTGCCAGGGATGATGCATAGGGTTGTGCACTGCACCATTTGTGCACACCCATGCTGGATAGAGAAGTTCTCTCCCTCATGTTCCATAGAAGTAGGAGGAGGAGGAGACATCAAGGACTCCAGCCACCTGCAGAGTAGGGTGATAGTGATGACAGGCTGGGCGGGGGGGGGGGGCACTTGATTCTCACTGTCTCCAAGTTTGAAGGCTGTTGCATGGGTTGTCCCCACCTTCTACCCAATCATGGTGTCTCCCAACCTTTTGTCTCCATCACCATCCCTGTCTCTTGTCTTGTTTGTCTTGTCTCTCTTGTCTTGTTTGTCTTCTCTGTCTGTAATTGCTTTCTCACCTACCCAACTTACCTGATCCAGACATACTTATGTTCCTTCCCCAACATTCCTCTCTCTCAAATAAAAAATAAATAGCAACCAGTGCCACAAAAAAAAAAAAAAAAAATTGTCCCATACATAGCTCTCCATTTCACACATGTCATCTTGACATACTTGATTTGTATTGGCTATACAACATGACTGCATTGTGGTCACCCCTCTTTGTGGATGTGACGGATGAAACTCAATTAATATTCTGCACATATTTTCAGTTTACACTGTTAAAGAAATGGATAGCTATGCTTCTTTCATACCTACCTCCTGTACATTCCTGTTCTGATTTCATATTGTTCATCTTCCTGCTTGCTCCCCATTTTAGCACTTACCCATCCACCCCATTTTAACACCTCTGATCATGTCAAAAAACAGAATCACACACAATGCACATAAGTAGCAGAAAAAGCAGTGGATCCCTTCACTTTTTAGGCTCAGAGATGCACAGTAACAGTGAGTGTCAGCAAACTGCTGCTGATACCTCTATGCAATGCTGCTTAACCATCCTGTGCTATGCCATCACACAAAAACACATGTACTATAAAGAATTCATGTCATTGCCTCAACAATGCTTATGTAAAAGTATTTAAATGTATTAGATACATCTGTATTCAAATCTAATATCATCTGGGCCCAAAAAGAAATGTATGAATGCATTAACACATGCAGCAACAGAGTCAGTTAAGCAGCAGTTAAGCAGCAGGTGTGTTTCATAGACTGCATGCTAACTGTCAGACATAAGCAATGCAGCTCGCATTTGCAAACATGTGTATCTTGCATGCTTATACACTTTGCTAACTGCTGCTCAAACCCTGTGCTTATTGTGCTATGGAAAAGTAAATATTGTTATGTCTTGCTGATGTTTACTAGCCATTTCCTGTCTTTGATATGAAATTACATGTGTAAACATAACAAACTGAAGGCCCTATCTGACAATATGTCACATATGTACAATACAGCCATGTGTTGCCACCACCCCCAAGCACTGTGACCCTAGTGTCTCAGTACTTTTTCCAGACGTATATCACCTATAATACAGAAAGCAACATTAAATGTTGTGTGATATGCAATGCACACCAATCTGCTTACATACAGAAATACCACTACTGATGCACAAAGCTAAAAAGCCTTATCTCCAAGGCTAGGGAAGGAATCAGCATGGACCTTTTCCACAGAGACATAGGTGACCTTCAACACACTTGACCTGACCCATTTTGTTTTTGCCAAGGGTAGATCTTGTTTATTTAACCTTGTGGACTTCTTTGATACTGACCTCAAAGACCTAGATGAGGGATAACAGGACATATTGCCTATGTTGAGTTATCCAAGGCCTTGGACACAATCCCCAATTTATGTCTCAAAATGAAGATCTTTAATCTGGGAATGAATCCATACATTACTAGATGAATAGCCAACTGCCTTACTGACAGAACACACACTCTCAAAGTTGGGGACTGGACATTCAACATTATTTCATTTACCAGTGGAATACCACAAGGATCTGTTCAGGGGCCTCAACTGTTTGAAAACTACTTCTCTGAAGCATTGGCAATGGTAGTTGGCCTGTGATTTATCAAGTCTGCAGATGACTGTTTACTGGATGTGCTCATATAGAGTCCCCCAGTTATGGCAACATATTACAGAAATGGCTGACACAGACAAATGATTGGTGGAAAACTCATAGACTGAACCTTAAAGCACACAATGCCTTATTGTCCCCTTTGGCAATGAAGTACCCCTGTTGTTTATGATTTACATAGCACCCCTCTAAGCTCAAACAGAGTGTTGAGACTTGGGAACACATGTTTATTGCAATCCACACTTTCATCGCTATGTGTTCATACTGGTGAGATACATTTTGGATTGTGCACCTTATGCATCCAAGACCAAGGAGGTCATAGCTCTGCTGTACTCTACTCTTATCAGATTGCTAATTGAGTACAATGCTCCCTTCTGTCTTTACCTCACCAGACACCTGCAGCAATTGGAGAAAACAGAGAGGTTTGTGACTGGGAGAATCCAGGATCTTCAAATATGACATACATGGAAAGACTGAAAGACCTGTCACTGTACTGTGTCATGCAGACTGCTGACAGGTGATCTATACCTGACCTACAGAGCAGTTTCAGACCCCACCCTACTGAAAATGCTGGACATGTACAAATCAAATGTGAGAAGAATAGCTTGCTCCAGGTTTTTCAACCTAGCCTGTGACATGAACGAAACATGCTGGGGAGACAGATATATCTCCCAGCAACTGATACTCCTCTGTAATATGCTCCCACTGCATGTGAAGCAGTGATCCTCGATGACCCTCTTCATGCGCAACCTTGACAACTGGTTGGGTGATTGTAAAGTCACCTCTGTGGTGGCACTTATGTGCCTCATGGACAGGGCCAGTTGGTGCTGCTCACAAAACTGCAATTGCTCAGTAAGGATACTTGTGTTTTTACACAGCCAGGCTTGTAAAAACCTAGGGCCATTAGGCTAGTAGCTTTCTATGAACCTATGAAGTTATGAACCTATGCAGGCCTTCCAGCATCTTGTCTCCCATGTGGCCTGCTGATGTTACCCACTATAAGTTGACCTGCACTCTTGTAAAAAGCAGACATGTGCCATGGCACTTGCATAAAGTACTGTGTTCTGTAGTCTGTGTACTTAGTGAGGTAGGGGTTCTGTTCTCACTGCAGTCAACTGAGTGGGTGCATGTGTGTGTGTGTGTGTGTGTGTGTGTGTGTGTGTGTGTGTGTGTGTGTGTGTGTGTGTGCATGTGTGTGAGTGTGTGCGTGTGCACGTGTGTGTGTGTGTCTGTGTGTGTGTGTGTGTGTGTGTGTGTGTGTGTGTGTGTGTGTGTGTGTGTGTGTGTGCATGTGTGTGTATAGACAGAAAATCAGAAGTGTGTATCCTGCAGTTACTACTCCAGTGCCATGGATTGACAGTATTTTGATACTTGCATATGCCTACACATCCATTTCATCCAGGCCTCCTTACATCTCGTCTCCCACATGGCCTGCTGATGTCATCTACTATAAGTTGACCTGCACTCTTATAAAAGTCAGACTTGTGCCAGGCCACTTGCATAAAGTATTTTGTTTTGTAGTCTGTGTACTTAGGTAGGGGTTCTATTCTTATTGCAGTCAACTGTGTGTGTGTGCGTGTGTGTGTGTGTGTGTGTGTGTGTGTGTGTGTGTGTGTGTGTGTGTGTGTGTGTGTGTGGGTGTGTCTAGATAGAAGAGCAGAAGTGTGTATCCTGCAGTTTCTACTCTACTGCCATGGATTGACAGCATTATGATACTTACACATGCCTACACAACCATTTCAAGCAGGCCTCCCAACATGTTGTCTCCCACATATCCTGCTGATGTCATCTACTATAAGTTGACCTGCACTCTTGTAAAAGTCAGACTTGTGCCATTGCACTTGCATAAAGTATTGTGTTTTGTAGTCTGTGTACTTAGGTAGGGGTTTATTCTCAACTCTGTGTGTGTGTGTGTGTGTGTGTGTGTGTGTGTGTGTGTGTGTGTGTGTGTGTGTGTGTGTGTGTGTGTGTGTGTGTCTATGTGTGTGTGTATGTGTGTGTGCGTATGCTCTTGCTTGACATTACTGAGACCATTTTACACCAGCATGTAGGACACTGTTATTGCCCTATTGTCCTCAACAGACATTGCTAATGTCATCAGCTATATCAGAGATGTGGATACGCAGTACTCCCACCAGGGCAGGATCAGAGACTGGCCTTTAGACCAGGTAGATGTTACCTCATCCTATGTGAGACAGATTATAGTGACATGACTTTTAATCTATCCACATACATCATGGCATGGTTTGTAGGCCATGTGTTTTCTTGAGAAGAAAACCTGTGGTCTCCCAGTTGCTGCATGCGTTTTGTGAGGTACATGCAAAAGAGAACATTATACTCTATTAGTGTTCTTATGAGGTCTGAGACCAGTGTTGTCATACAATCCTAACATCTGAATATGATGGCATGACTTATAATGTGCACCAGATAGGCTTTCAATACCAGTGTGGGCACTTGGTGGTCGAAATTTAAATTGCTATCTACGTATGTTCCCAGTGCTTGCATCACTGTTTTCAGCATATCAGGTCTGTTGTCAATGCTGTGATTAACATGGAATTCCACTTCCAGACTGACAACAGAAAAAAGACACATTTCTGCATTTATTTGTAGATTTTGTGCCTTTTTCACCAATCATTTGTCTGTGTTGCTTCCTCCTGTATTATGGTATCATCATTGGCAGACTCAGTGAGTGCACCCAATTGCAAGTATCAAAAAACCTGGTGAGCCAAAGGCCATATACTTTAGCCTGAACTGTCGAGAAATAGAGTACAAACAGTGGAGGGTCAAGAGCAGATCCCTGGGGCTTGCCGATGGTGACAGCTCTACTGGTACAGGTTGATTCACCAGCTTTCACAGTATGTTTTTTGTCACTGAGCCAATTGGTTACACATCTAGTGACGTAAAGATTAATCCACAGCTGGGTTTCTCAGTGATACCTGTATTGGGGATTGCGTCAAAATCCTAGGACAGATCACGATAGGCAGTATGCACTCTTACCTTCATCCAGGCCTATCACATAAAATCACTGGGCTGTGACAACATCGCAGACCACCTGTGGCATGACTCAGGACATATGCAATTCAACACACCCCCCACATGGGCTATGTTCCTGTAGAAGGGTGTACATCAACATGCATCCATCTGAGTTGGGGGTAACACCACCTGTTGCATGCATGTATAGAAATATCCTAACTCTCCTGAACTGTGAGGTAGACCAACATGTTATCATAGACATCTTTGGACACCAGTAATATTCCAGCTGTGTGCAACAGACCTGTGTGAGTTGTTAATGCTAAATCATGTCTGTTACATCTGATAGATGTTAAAACCAAAAAAAGAGCACTAAATGTTGTGAGTTCTCAGCAATCATTTTATTACAAATAGTTAAGCACTTTTGTCAATGCCAGTTGACTTCCTCAGAACACCTCAACTGATGATGCAGTTTCTGATTAATACAATACAGATGTCTGTAATATGTCACAACTGAACCTTTTTCTGCCTTAAGTAGCTTGGTCAAGTTTCAGATCACAGTTGTCCAGTCAGCCTTCTACTTATCAGGGGAACATCTTTTCTCTTGCAGATTATAGAGTATCTGTAAAAACTTGCTGTTTTACAACATCCAACATAGGCCTAGTTTATGTTGTTGTAAAACAGCACATTTTTACAGATACTCTATAAATCTGCAAGAGGAAAGGAGTTCTTAAGGCAGAAAAAGGTTCAGTTGTGGCATATTACAGATGTCTATATTGTATTAATCAGAAACTGCATCATCAGTTTAGGTGTTCTGAAGAAGTCAACTGGCATTGACAAAAGCGCTTAACTATTTGTAATAAAATTATTGCTGAGGACTCACAACATTTAGTGCTCATTTTTGGTTTTATAGTGGTTTATTTGAGCACTATTGCACCACCTATTTTGGTTGCATCTAATAGATGTACTCATAGAGGTCATTGAGGGCAAGCATGATGGCAACATTATCATCTTGTGAAACTTGACCAGGTCAAGGCATTTGACACAAATGCACACTGAGGAATTCAATTCACACTGCCATATGTGGCCATTAACGGCTATATCACCAAGTGGGTAGACCAGTGTTTCACATACATGGCAGCTCACTTTGTTAAAATTTGTGAAGTGACCTATATCTCAGGTCCAGTGATCAGGTCTGTACATCAGGGCTGTCTGCTAGGCTCCTTGCTGTCCATAATTTAAATGATGGACATCACAAATGACGTACACATCCTGTATACAAACAGCTGCCTGAGGGTCTGCAGATTGTGGACAATCATTAACTCCATTTGTGATATTAGTATAATACAGACAGTATCAACACATGCCAAAAATTACTGCCACAGCCATGACAACACCTGCAATGACAAGAAAACATGGGGGATTTTTTTATGTCAGGAAAACAAACACACAACCAAGTATAATGTGGACATCACATCCTAGAATGAGACCAATAGGTATGATACCCATGTCCAGGGGTACATGGTAAGTTGGACATCCACCAGCATGTGTTCACAGTGCTGACTACTCCCTTGAATGTAACACAAGTACTGGGTATATGAAGGACATCAATGTCAGAGGCCATAATACCTTCATAGTTCCCAGACTTCATCACACCAGTAACTGAGCACAATGCACCCTTCTTCATGTACTTCCTTACACATCTTACAGTGATATGTAACTGAAGCATACCACCACTGTCACAGTGAGCTGTCATGCAGCTTATTGACCATACCCAGGTATTCTTTCTGTGGAATATACACAACTGTCTAATAGTGCTGAATACCAGTCAAGTTATTACACCAGATGCATGTGTGCTACCTGTTCTGTTGAGGCACATACTACTTACATAGGTGTTTGACAACATTAATGGCATGTATATCACTTGTGACAGTGTGGATTGTGCCATATATATATATATATATATATATATATATATATATATATATATATATATATATATATATATATATATATATGTATATGTCTTGCACACCAATCAACTAGCCTGTATTGTTCATAGTGTCACATACAGGTATAGCAGTGTCCCTCCAAACACCTCCAGCAGATGTTACAGTGCAAGGACAGTGTTTGTGGTTATAGAGTGTGGATGTATCATAATAGCTGTTCAAGTGTGTGTGCAGACTCATCTCTGATCACTCTAAATCACATATGCTATGTCAGAGGCATGGGGTCACTTGTGGTGTTATTCTGATATTGTCCAAGATTGTGGCTGGTTATTTTAATATTTTTCATGAGCCTTTACCTGTGCCCCACTTGCTGGAGGCCTCTGCTGAGATTAACCTCATATTCGGGCATATCAGTTTGCATAGCTTCACAGTATGCAGCCTACCCCAATTGTATGTCAGATCCCTGATAGATGTCCTCTGCATTATTCATGTAAGTATGCTTAGCTCAAACAGGTATCCTCCCCATTGTTATGTCACCTTGCGTGACAGTCACATAAAACATATTTTCACTGTGCAGTCCCTATTGTACTGTACTGTATAAATTTGTGATTTGTGTTGCCACTACAGCCATCTTCTATTGATATGCCATCATCTACTGTACATTAGGTTGTTTCACCTGTCCACTTTCTCAGTGTTACTCCTACAATTCATCTGTGGGTCCCCATTCAATACACACACTTCCCCCAAGTGTTCATTTTACATGACAGTCCATGTACCATTACAGATCATTCATACCTCTCAACTGTCCTGATTTTTTCAGAATGTCCAGTTTTTGTCTCATATTTTTAATCTTTTCCTCATAAAATGGTTTTCTAGCAAATCATTGTTATGTCATTGAGGACTGAAGTCAGAAAATAATGACAGAGATCTGAATTTCAAACTTCATGCTCTTCAGAAAACTCATGTCACTGTAAAATCTATTATTATATAACCTTTCTATATTTATAAGACCGATATTAAAATGTGTCCCTATTTTTGGCCCTTTGTACTCCAATTATTTATGGCTTTGTTCAGATTTCTTGCTCTTAGAGGTTGGGAGGTTTGTTTGAGTTTCATTTACCACATTTCTCTGCATCATCTGTGTCACATGTCCCTATTTCTGGTGAAATGTCCCAGCATCATATAACCCTTTGTGGAGAGATGTTTATTTAACAGATTAAGAGGTATCTGTGAAGCTTTTGTGATCACTGTGGCATTTTGTACAAAATTGTGGACCATAGGTGCTCTGCTTTAAACAGAATTGCTATCTATGTTCGATTATACAGTTTCCTGGTCAGCAACACTAGCCAGCCATGAAACTTTGCTTAGACATGGTGCACGGCATGAATATGCATTGCACAGTGGTGTGTGCTGCTGCTTACCATACACCACCACGCGGATGTGTAAACTCCATATAGGCTTTGTGTGGAGCCTACATGGCATTTATTGAATCTTTGGGTATATTACTTCTATGTGTTTACACAACAAAGACCTGATATAACAGTTAAGGCAAATGATTGTCAGATACTGGAGAGACAATGAAAACCAACCTACCTCTTATAATTATAAGTGGGAAAGCATTTAATCTTGTCATCCTTGTAGAATTTACAGAATATAGATATTTTGAAACAAGGACAGATATGTAAATTACTTACATGAAACTTTGGATGCAGTTACAAAAATTTTAGATGTAAATTATGATCAATACTGGCCTTTCTTGGAAAACTGTATTGCTAAAAAGAAAAGCAAATAGAAAATGTCTTAAAAAATGAGTGGAACTAATTTAAGAAATGGTTTCTATAACAAAGCCAGGAAACTGCTGTCAAAGTTTGTTATTAAATTATATTTATTTCTGCCATTTAATAGGACTGTAGTCATAGAGCAACAGTAGGTCAATGTGATTACTCAAATTACTCAACACTTGAGAAATTGCTGTAATAAAAATGTTAGTAGACATTAAGCTGCTACATGACTGGTTATCAGAAATCCCAAAGAAACAATTGTTGATGTCTTTAAGTTTATACTAACAGATGTTGAATAGTATGAATAGCAATAGATACATAGAAGCACATGAAAACTTCTGATCCAAATACCACTCCCAGAGAGATTTATAAATGGTTTGGGTAATTATTTGCCCAGGTATTTACAAAACATTACTGAATTTCATCATTCTGAGTTGAAATTCCCCACTATCTATGAGACATTCCAATTTATCTTTCATTATGAACAAAAAGAAAGATGACAAGATGGCAGCACAGTTGAGCTTTAGCACCCAATTTCTTTACTAAATCGATTAGGTTAAGAATTCAGGTGCATTTCACAGACAATACAAACAGCAATGCCATTATGTTCATTTGCTATGCGTGCATGATTTTTTTCAAATCCAAGCATCAATGTCCTTTCAAGTTTATTGTATTGCATTACCCATTTTTACACTTGGTTGAGTAAGATTAATGCCTCTTAGTGTGTGTGAAACAAAATTAACTTAGTACATATGAAAATATGCTACAGTGTAAAATCTCAAGATGTATAAATAATATTTGAATGGCATTGCTTGCCTGGGAAGCAAGTGTTTGGCAGCAGGTAATCCTTCCTTGGGAATCTCATACAGGTCGCCATCATTGGTTAAATTTCTACTCCCATACTCCTCTTGGTTGACTTAGGTACCAGCAGTTTTATGAAGGTGTTTTTGCTCTCTACTGTAATATGCATCCTCCCATACACATACCTATGTGGGCTACCATCATTGGCTTGGAGATGCAGACATATGTCTCAGTGTCCTGCAGCTTTAAATGCCTGGGACCTCTATTTCCTCTCCTTAGGGTGAACAAGCCAGTGTAACCCCTTCATTTCCACCCTCTTTTGCCCAGTACTTCCAGCATTTACACCAGTAGTTAAACATAGGCCATCTGAGTTGTAGTTAGCTCTTCATTCCCATGTGACCTTAACCCAGGAAAGATGCCATCTTGTATTTGCTATATTTAATATTTAATTTCAGAATTTCTTTACATACAGTTGTGGAATGTTTTTCTGTAGCCTTGAATTTAAATGCTTAATTGATTGTTAATGACATTCTTTCATTTAATTATTTAAAGCAGAGTGATATGTTTGGTTTGTTACTTTTAGTTTATTGTATTGTTTAGTTGATCTGCGCTGTGACATTACTAGAATTAATATATTCCATTTAAAGGAATTTAGGCAAGTAGTTGAGAATGAACTGAATGTTAAGGTGCTTATATACTTTATTCATATTCCTTTGCTATTTTTAATAAGCAAACAAAGAGGGCAGGAATAATATGTGCAGGATAGTAGCGCAGTGTTCACCTGCCTTTTTGGGAAGATAAAACTGGATCAGCCCATAAATATAGAGTTTCAAGAAATAAAATGGATTTATAATTGTCAAAGTATAGAGTAGAGACATGTTTCACTGTATAATACACCAGTTCAGCGCAAAATATTGTGTAGGATTCATATCTTGTCCTAATATTGGAATCAGTTAATCATATTTACATGACCAAGTTGTTAGCACTGGCGTTACCATCCAGCTTATTTAAGTCATTGTTTGTAGCCATGCTTATTAAGTGTGAGTCTGGTGGGGTCAGACTGTTTACATTTTGTCCATTGTAGGACTAGAATGACTACTAGGGACTTTAAGAAGACATTTGATATGTTAGACATCCAGTCTGAAGAACAGCACAAAGAATAATGTCGGTCATGATGATAATAAAATATTAATTCTGAAATATTAGAAGACTAATCCATTAAAATCTTTTATAAGAATGAGTGGCAGAATTCTTATCTGGACAATTTAGAAACACAATAAATTAATGTGCATTTAATTCATATTTTTATTTTCCATTCTCTTTTTGGTTTACAATGAAAAATGAAACAAACAGGAAATCCTTTTAAAATGCTGGAAGTTGTATATAAGGTACATAAGGAAACATTAACTTGGCAATATGTAATGGTACTGGGTCATGTTTACGAGGAAGAAAGTGGTTAAATGAAAGTTATTTAAGATGAGGAGAAGTAAAATCCATACATTCTGATACTGAGGCAAATATTATAGAAGCAACCAGGTGTGTATATAGCTAAGAGAAAGATATGTTAAATGTAAACCAGGTGCTGCTCATGTTCTTCCCCATCCCAAATGGTGGTATTTTAAACTAAACTCTGCTCTTTATGTGAGTAGAAGAGCAAAATTATTTTGCCATGATGAAGTTTAACCCACCAGAGCCATTTGACTTTTCAAAACCATTATGCTGACTTGTATGAAAAGAGAGGTACACATGATTTCATGCTAAAAACAAATTATATAAAGAAATTCATATGAAATCCAGGTAAATACAGTTCTTTAAGCAATGGGTCATGAACTTGAGGTCATAAGCTGTTCCATTTTATTTGCAGGACAGAGTATTACTTGATTCAGTAGTTAGCAAACTCAATGAGCATTTTATGTCAAACAGAAATATGATACATGAAAGGACATGTTTCTACAGATGTGTACAAGCAAAGCATGAATGTCTTGAAGCATTTGTAAGGTAACTACATGCATTACCTGAAATATTTAGGTTTAATGGTACAAAAGATGAACAAATACCAGCCAGAAATGTGACTGTTGTGGCTGATGTAAAACTGTCTCAAATTTTACAATATGAATTTAATCTAACTTTAGAGAAAGCGATGCAAATCAACAAAGAGGTGGGAACTGGTAAAAAGGGGAAATTCTAATTAAAGCATGGCAAATGATGTGTGTGAGGTAACTGCAAAGTTATTGGCAGGTTTCATATAAAGGAACAAAACTGGTCAAACTACATAAATGCAAACAAAGCAGATTGAGGAAAATGTAGAATGTGTGGCCATTACCATGATGAATGAGAACAGAATGCTGAATGTGGCAGACAATGTAGGGGATGTAAGAAACAACCATTTTCTCTCATTTGTAAAACAAAAATGATTAAAGAGGTTCCTTCTAAAAGTAAAAATGAAACTTAAATATTGTGCAGGAAACATTTTTCCTGGAATCAGTTCCTACTGTGATTGATGCTGAGGCAAGTTAAAGTGGCTGTGGAACTCTTGTAAGATGCAAATTTGGCACAGTAAAACATATATACTTGGGTTTAATCAAAGTTTTGGTTGTAACATGAAAGGTAAAGATTATTTAGCCTTTTGCTATTACTGATATTATTTTCATGTACAAACAAGGATAATGGCACTTAGTCACACCACTACTCCATTTATTACAATTTGCAGGAGTCCACATACAATATAACACAACCCCACAATTCCATGATTTAGTACTTTCATCCCAATAACAACAGGGACTTCTTTGGAATAGTTAAAACCTGATATAAGCAATATTTATTCCTTTGGTGTTGCAATTAAAATGCCCTTTACCTTAAATAAATATGTTACTCACCATATCACTATCTGTCACCAAAATATTGTTATATTGGTTACAGCTCCCACATTTAAATATACTGTTTTTTATTGCTTTTATGATCCATTGTATTGTTTCCTTTTTCAAAATATTCCTTGTGACGCATATCTTGGTTTATACACTAAGTAGGTCAACATCATTCTTAAAATGTGTCCGTTCTTATCTATAACATTAACAAGCATATAAATATCAATGGGAAAAGTAGTAATAAATGCTCTGGAAAAGCTTGGTATATTGGACGAATTATAATCCACAACTGTGGGTTCATTAATAACAAGGCTGCCAATATTTATAGTGTCCATTGTCCCATTGGGAATATCCACAGTGATTTTATGGAGTATAATTTCTTTACTGCCAGCATTGTTCAGACTGTTGTCTTACTATGCAACAGGGGCAAATAAATAACATTTTTCCTTTTATTAATAACTTCATCTAGAATGGGTTTAGTAAAACAGGAGTGGTACCCGCTCCTCAGAAACATGTCCTTTAATTTCTAACATTCTAGACCAAATGTGTCATAGCTGGATACCATCCTGGACAACCTCACAAGTTGGCCTTTGACCACCACTTTTTTTCTGATTTCTCAGATTACAGCTGCTAAAGTGAAGGAATAAGTCAGAATACATTTTAATCTCAACATCCATGTAATTAATAATGGGCCGGATTTATAAAGCTTGCACGGAGTTGTAGAGTAGTGTAAGACGTCAAACAGGCAATATGTTTGCCATGCGATCCAGGAACAGCCGGCAGGGGCATGCACGAAAGCTCCTAATGCTAGTCTTGCACGGACAGCGTCATGGTATGCAAATTACCTCACTTGCTGCTGAAAGCTATGCAAATGAGGTAAATTTGCAATCCAGGAAACACTAACCTGTCCGTGGAAGATTAGTGTTATCTGCAGAAATGTACTCTGTTGGTAATGAAGTACCATTCTGCAAATAGCTAAACAGAGCTATGACAGCTCCAAATAAAGGATGCATACAGTTGAGGAAGTATGCCAATGGCCAAATATAAGGCCATTGGCATTTATAAATGTTTAAAAATATAAAAATATAACTTTTTTTTCCCGATCTCCGATGTTTAAGCATAGTGCAGCACAACACAAATGTGTGGCGCTTATAAAAACAAGAAAATAATTTAAAAATAGCCAAAAACGGGCATTTTCACTATAAAGCTTATTCTGCCATGCAGGTGAATGGCATGCTGAAGACAACATGGCCACTGAGTACTGGCTGCTAAGGGAGGGAATCTCAGTGTGAGAGATGTAACCATGCATTAGTAGGCAATCCTATGCAAATGAGGATAAGGATAGTGAATCCCAATTTTCCCCAGCATGTGAGCCATGTCCCAAGAGTGTAAGAGTAGGAGTAGGTGAGTAGTAGAGTAGAATATAGGTGGCATCATGAGGGTGTGTGTCAGAAAGGCTGTAATCTAATTGGAGCACAGTGACTTGTGTTTGCCCTGAGTTGCTAAGGATTGCAAGAGGCGTGCCTACAGTTGTCCTATTTGAAAACCTGAAACCAAAGGTGCACACTGTTAAAAGATCAGAAATTTCTTGCAAACATGCACACGGCATGTGCGCTCGTGTGTACTTGTGTGCGCACGTGTACGCGTGTTTGTGCTTGTTTGTGCGGCGCTGCCTCGGGCAGAAACAGAAAGGCAAAAGGAAGGAAAAGAAGTAGTAGGAAGTTAACCAAGGAGAACTAGCAGAGCTGCCAGGTGAAATATATCAGAATCAGCCAATTACACAGGCAGCAGACTAGCCCAGCCCAGCCCAGCCCAGCACTTTAAACTCTGCAAACAGCATTCCCCCCCTGTTTTTTTTTTCCAAGAACTCTACAACACTGCAGTATACAAACAGGGAAAGCTTAAAAAGCTTAAGTCAAACAAAATGTTAGAGGCTACTCTTGCTATCATAAACCAACATGTGCAAGGTGCTGAGGGTGATGATGTTGTGAATTCTGCTGAGCAACCCACAGTGAGGAGACAGAGAAGAGTGTACAGACCCAGGGTAACCTACCAGGGGCTACATGAGCTGGAGATAGTGGAGCGCTATAGGGTGGACAAAGACCTCCTACAGCAAATTGTTGAGCTGTGCCGGCAATGCCTCACACACAGAACCAACAGAGGAGAACCCATCCCAGTGGATACCAAGGTATGTGTTGGCATAGGAATACTAGCTACAGGTACCTTCCAAAGACCAACTGGTGATATGATGGGGATTTCACAGGCATCAGCATTCAGGGTACTCCACCAGTTCCTGGATGCCATGTCAGCACATGTCGGTGACCACATATACTTCCCCAATACCCGTGAGGCATTGGCCAGCAATATGTGTCTTTTCCACCAAATAGCAGAATACCCTGAAGTAGTGGGTGCAATAGACTGCACTCACATATGCATCAAAGCACCACCCAGTGAGTGGGGTAGGGTCTACATCAATCACAAGGGCTTCCCCTCCATCAACTTCCAGGTCTTGTACGATGCCCAGGGCATAATAATGAATGTGTGTGCTGGCTGCCCTGGAAGCTATCACAATTCCCACATCTGGCATCTGATGTAGCTGTACCAGAGATTTGCCAATGAGACATTTCTGATGGTCACCTAGTGGGGGATGCTGGATACGCACTGGAGCCGTGGCTGATGACACCCATTAGAAATGCACACACACCTGAACAAGAACTCCATAATAAGGCACACGCACAAACAAGAAACATAATTGAGCGTGTGTTTGGGATGCTCAAGTCACGTTTCCAGTGCCTGGACACATCTGGTGGATCCTCGCAGTACTCACCAACTACATGTACCCAAATTGTTATGGTATGTGCCATGCTACACAATATGATCCTGCAGAAACAGCTGCAGCAGGAACAGTATGGGGCAGGGACAAACAGCCCCCCACCATTGCCAAGGCCTGCACAGGCACAGCGTGACTCAGAGGAGGAACAACCTGAGCCTGCCCCAGTAGGCAGAAGGAGGCATGCCCAGTATGCCCTCGCCTTGGCAAAGAGGCAACGCATAGCACATTTAGTAAAAGTGATGCCTAACTTGACACTACCTGTTTTCAAACATGTATAAGGAGTGTACTACGTGCATCCGATGTAGGCAGCCCTGCAGCACCATTTAAGGCATGAGAGCCCTAGTTTAAGCAATATAAAGCCCTGCTAAGCACATTTTACCAGTATTGAGCATATTTGAATACAATTGGGTGTAGCTGCGCACCACACTAACCAGTACAACGTCGGACAATGTCAGGCAACATTGGGCAATGTTGGGCAAAGTCGGGCAAAGTCGAGCAAAGTCGGGTAAACACGCTCACACCTGCTTTACTGTTCCTTAACCAGTCAGGTCTGCCCAGCAGGAAAATAAAAAGCAGTGACAGGGCTCAAACTCAGGATACTGTGCACTATAGTCACAATACTGAACCACTAAGCCATGACAGCATTTCACTGGCACAGACACAACTTAAGTCACTCACACATACCAGTTGGAGGGGTCACATACCTAACAGTCACAGCCAGCAGGACAATTGTAGACAAATGCAAACACAAACAAATGCTGTATCATGCCCTCTGAAGAGGCATATGAGTAACCTTCCCCCAGGCCTATGCAGAGAGATAACAGCAGGCCAGGCAGTGTGATGTGGGTTGGGTAGGCTATGAAGTCACAAACTAATATGCATGCAATTGGAAGCTAAGGTCTGTAGTACAGTGGTATGCCTCAAGCCAGTATGATAGGCAACAGTACAGACTGAAATGGAGTACCTGACATAGCAGTGCAGGCCTAGCAAATGTGTATAAGTGTCAGGTGTCCCCCTCATTCCATGTACACCCACAGTAACAATCAGGTGTGCCCCCCGGGTAGAAATGTACAAATAATAGTTGTCCCCCCTGTATGTAGAAATGTTGATAAGCCTATGCAAATTGACTCATGGAAGCCCTGTTAGCACAGAGTGCTTCCCGTCAATGTACAACACAAAGGTGAGCCCTGAAGTAAAACCTAACTTGATTTTTAACACACATATAGTATATATGCCCATAGTGGGCATGCACACACACTTAAACAAATTTAACAAATTTCAGTCAGCAACATACTGAAAGGTCCTACTGGGCATGCTTACACAATTAGGCCATGTCTGAGTACAGCAGTTGGCCACACATATCTAGCAGTTGCAATTCTTACTCCAGACACTTGCCACTATTCACCAATCCTGCTTTACGCACACAGTGATATGAAAACAGACCCATATAATATATTGGACCCCTGTCATAATCAAACTATGTATTACAGGTACTTAAGTTGTTCAAAGAAAGTGAAAATCCAAAGAAGATCAATAAATCTCCGATCAGTATCATCAAGAAACAATGAGCATTCCTAACATTATCCAAGCCATGTTCTGGCAAAAATATTGCCAAAGAGTCCATAGAGAACCATGAAGCTTTCCTTCGCTATGTCATAAATATCAATGCAAACTCATATATGTTCTGAGTCAGTGCAAAGTGTAAATGAATACATGTACATGACTGACATTGCCAACATCTTGTCAGACAGGTTCATACATATTTACCCCCCTCTCACTGACAAAAGGGCCCATTACCATACCTGGAGATTGTGAAAATCCAGAAATCACATATACAATGGTTAAACAGCTCTATCCAAACCTAAAAACATGGCATCTGTGGGATGATATGGTTTCCCTGGCTGTGTCATATGTGAACTCCAAAACAAACTGACCCTGAACCTGAAATGTCTGTTGAGACTCACCCTCTGTACAGGATATGAAACTGTTGAATGGGTTACAGCAACGTTTGGCACACTCCACAAGTGTTGGTGCATAACATACCATGGGAACTATTGTCTTATAAGCCTAATAAGCCTGATCTGCAAGGCCATGGAGTCCATCATTATGGAACTCATAAACAGAGCTATTGGGAGCCTAAAAACACCCAACCCTACCCATTTTGGTTTAGTCAGGGGCAGATCATGGTTCCTAAACCTGCTAGACAGTTTTCAAGGCAGTTATACAGGACATACATCAATGAAATGAGCTATACACGGCCTACATAGACCTTGAAAAGCCCTTTTCCAACATCCCACATAAATGTCGTATCCACAAAATCAACAACCTGTGCATAAACACGTATGTCATCTGATGGATTGCCAACTGGGGCACAGATAGATCCGACAAGGTAAGAATTGTGGTCGCCCTGTTGGACTGTAAGCTGGTAACAACTGCTGTCCCCCATGGCTCAGTCCTGGGACCCTCCTGTCTGGTCTATACTTTTCAGAAATACAGTCAAACACATGAGGGCTATGGTTAGCAAAGTTTGTGGATGACTGCAAAAAGGTTGTCATAATCGAACAGAGACATCCTTAAAAAGGGTCTCAGTCAGACAGATGTGGTGTCAAAATTATGGCCTCGAGCTACAGTCATACAAATACCACATAGGTGCCAACACCCTAAATATGGAGGTAATAATAAGGGATCTATGGACATGTGTGGATAGTCATCTCTACTTCCAGAAACACATTCACAAAGTGGTTAGAAAATCATCCTATGTGTTCCCATAAATTGCCAAGGTCTTTGCATATAGGTCAAAGGAGGTTCCCACAACTCATCAGTCATCAGACCCATCAGAGAGTATCATGGCACACTTGCGATGAATCTGACTAGGCACCTTCAGCAGCTGGAAAGACCACTGAAGTACCTCAACAAGAGGATTACTGGCCTCAAACAGTTGTCCCATGCAACAAGACTGAAGTTAACTCAATCTGTACTCTGTTGCATACTGTCTACTCAGGCGATCTCTGCCCAACAGACAGGTCCATGACCAATTCAGAACAGATGTACATGCTCTATCTGAAGTAAACCCAAGCTCACTGTGCCACATGCTCTAGGGATATCATCATCACAACAATAAATGGAACATGATGGAAGGATACATTACTAACTCACAGACTTCCCTTGCTTTGGAACAGGCTCCCAACCTACATTAAGCTGAGTCCCTCACTGACACTCTTCCAGAGGAGCCTTGATGAGTGTATGTGAATCTGAACTGTCACACCATGGATCACTTCATCAGTTCTACTACACAGAGGCCTAGGGAACTAACCCCATGTGTGGTGATAGCTGCACACTCTGTCCATACTAATATATGCCTTCAGGCAGATAGTCTATTACCTACCTATGTACCTATATATATGTAGGGGAAACACAGTATAATAAGCCAAAGATGGATGGGGAGAGATGTGTGTAAGAGGGTGACCATGACAGGGAGCCATCCAGGACTGTCCCACCCAGCACACATCCCAATGGCACAAAAGACATGAGGTGCACATCTCACCCACTGTACATAACAGCCACCAGTATATCTAAGCATTACAGTGTATGTGGTCCATGTGCCTGCTGTACATGACTGTACAATAAAGTACACATCTACTATCTGTAGACATGTACCTGTCACATAGGTTCATAGGTATGTAGTAGACTATCTTCTCGAAGGCATATATTAGCCTAGGCAAGTTGTGCAGCTTTCATTAGAGAACTAGGCATAGCTCCTCGTGGTCCCCTGCAGAGTTCCTAAGCCAGCAGAGAGCAGAAAAAGCAACTTTCTTGATCATAAGTATTTTTTAAACTTTTTAGTTTGCATTTTTCGATCTTTTGAGCTTTTCGACTACTGTTTGTGCCTATATTACTGTTTTATTACCTTATTTTCCTGTTTTTGTGAGCTTATATTGTTGATTGCACTTGTGGGCTAAAGTATTGCTTAAAAGTAACAAACAGGCTAATACACTCAAGTGTACCAGCCTTTGATAGCAATTTAGTCGAAAACAAAGCATTTACTGCATTTTTTCTGTCTGTTTGCAAAAAAAACAAAAAAAAAACAAAAAAATATTTCTCCTTTCCTAAACTTTCCTAGTTAGTTGTTCCAGTGGTCAGATTTTGCTGATCCCTGGGCTTTGTATTTGGTTTCTGTGTTCCTCCATTTTCTTGTGTGGCCAGAGGTAGTTTCTTTACTCACCAGTGGGAGTGGGGAGTACTGAGCTGCTTGTTTGTCCTCAGAGGAGTGGTTAGAAGCAGCAACTAGTAATTTGTCGGCCATTTTGGGTCATTTCCTGTTTTTTCCAGCCCCCCTGCTATAAAGCACACGTTAGCGCACTTTAGCACGATTTAGCGCGGAGCTGCTACCGTTGCACACTAGGGCAGCGCCGGTTAATCAGATTTAAACCATTAGGGCTACCTAAAGTCCACTCTTCAAATTTTCCCTTAAAACTACCTTCCTCAAAGTATACTACTGTTCTATTTAGTGTATCCTACAACTATAAATTATCTCTACTTGACTCCCAAGTAGACTATTCTCTATCTGTATAGTGAAGCACTTGCTCCTACAGTACTTATCACCTCGATACTGCACTCTTGTTATAGAAAGTACCCCAAAAAAGCAAACCCCATTTCTCGGTCACCCACATCCCCCAGAACCTTTTCTTGTTTTTCTGTCTATTCCTTCTAGCATGTCGAGGGATCAGTTGCTAATGTCCTCTCCTGCTCAGCTGGTGAACCTGGGAATATTGAGGCAATGTTACAATTGCCTCATGTACACAGACAACCCTGTCCTCCTCCCACAAAACACAAATACATGCGAGAGATGCAACTATACGGCCAAACTGGAGGCTGAGCTCTCTCAACATAGGACTGGCATGACCAGACAGGAGGAGAAGGTAACCACACACACTATAGACCCAGTCTCACATAATACCATCAAAACCTCAAATCATACACATAAACACACAAAGACATACTCGGAGGCTCTGATCAAAAATCTACCAAAACAGCAGAGGCCACCAAAGCAGACACCCGAACAACTACCACCTCAGAACACAACACCTGCAACACATAGACCACACAGTCAGAGTGTCAAGCAGTCACAGCCCTTAAGGCCAAACACAATGCCAGACACACTAGTCATTGGTGACTCCATAGTCAGACACACTGACGTCCCGCTCACCAGACTGAGTAAGGAGAAGGTCACAGTAAGCTGCCTGTCGGGTGCTAGAATCCGCCACATAACGCATGCACTCAGGTCTCTCAACAGCAGGTACAAGTACGACTTAATCATTGTCCACGCTGGTGTTAACGACCTGAGACGTACCTCCTTGGACTACATGAAAAGAGACATAGAGGAGCTCTCTGATTATGTAGCCCAAGCAGGTATGACCCTGACCTTGAGCAGTATTCTACCTTCACCAAGAATGATGCCACAATACAGAGATAAGATGATCAGCTTTAACAATTGGCAAACAAAACAAAGAAAAAAAACTAAGGGTAATGCTGCTCAATGCCAGAAGTCTCAACCTCAAGATGCACGCACTCGAGGCCCTTCTCAGTATGGAGAACATTGATGTCTGTGCTGTGACAGAAACCTGGTTCAAGGCTCCTGAGAGCACCCCAGCACTATCAGGTCTTACCTCATATCATGCGTTCCGGCCCCAAAACCCGGACAATACCAAGAAAGGAGGAGGGGTATCCATATTCATCAAGGACACCCACACCTCAAGATTGGTGGCATTGCACGATGCATCGGAAACCATCCAGGTGCAATTAACCATAGGCAAGACTGCTCTGCAATTTGTAGCATGTTACAGGCCACCCTCGCAAACTCAGGAACCTCATATGGCCTTCCTGAAAACACTGGAGGGGATAAATGTATCTCCGAACACCATCATACTAGGTGACTTCAACTACCCTAATATAGACTGGGAACACTACTCAAGCCCAAACACTCTAGCCCAAAAGTTCCTGGAATTCATAAACTCAAATGCCATGGAACAACTAGTCACCATCCCCACAAGAGGAGAAAACATACTTGATCTCATCATCATGAACATGGGAGCACAATGTTCAACGCCGGAAGTATACTCCTCACTGGTGAGATCTGATCACAGACTAATCTCGCTGGAGGTCCTCATCCCGCCCCCACCCAAAATGAAAAAGACCACAGTAAAGAACTTCTCAAAAGCCGACTTCACACTTCTAAAGACTAGTGTGGTCTCCTTTAAGGCCCCTGAGCCGGCGGTTAACATTACTCAAACCGCTGAATCACTTACAAATGCCTTCTACCAGCACCTGCAGGGCTGCATGGATCAGGCAATCCCAAGCAAAACAAAGACTCTTTGTACCAAGGGCAAGCGTCCAGTCTGGTGGACCCCAGCCATAAACAAACTCTACAACAAAAGGAGAAAGCTACTACAAGATAGAGCAAAATCCTTGAAAGGTAAGACACCGCTGATCACTATAAGTAAAAAGCTAAGAGCTCTCATAAAATCATCCAAAGCTAATTTTGAGAAAAAAATAGCTAAGGACTCTAAAGACAACCATAAGGCTTTCTTTAGCTATGTCAGAAACCTAGGAGGAAACTCCCAGATATGCTCAGAATTAGTTCAAAATGATGTGAAGATTACTGATCCTACAGACATTGCCAACATACTGGCTGAAAGGTTCAGTGCAAACTTCTCCCCCCCCCGTAAAGGAGAGATATCTATACCAAATGATTGTAGCCCCCCAAACATCTCTAATGCCCAGGTGAGAACTGCTCTCTCCAAGGCAAAGAACACAGCATCCATGGGACCTGATGGTGTCCCCGGCTGTGTGCTCCATGAACTCAACGAGGAATTATACTCACAGTTAGCACAGCTGTTTAATCTTAGTTTCACCTCCGGATACGTACCCAGGGAGTGGCGCACAGTGACTGTGGTCCCACTCCACAAAGGCGGTGCCTCCACCGACCCTGGAAATTACCGTCCCATTAGCTTGACAAGCCTTATCTGCAAAGCCATGGAGAGGATCGTAATGGATCTCATAAATAAAGACATAGGGAACTTGCAGACTTTGGATCCAACCCAGTTTGGCTTTGTCAAAGGCAGATCATGCCTTCTAAACTTGGTTGACTTTTTTGAAACAGTCACCAAGGCCATTGACGAGGAAAGGCAGTCCATACAGCCTACCTAGACCTGGCAAAGGCTTTTGATACAATACCTCACTCGGGTATCATTGAAAAACTCATCAACTTAAATGTAAACCCATACATTACAAGATGGGTTGCAAACTGGCTGAGTGACAGAACCCACAGGGTCAGAGTTGCTGGCGCCATGTCAGACTCAAAGCCTGTCACAAGTGGTGTCCCACAGGGCTCAGTCCTGGGCCCACTCTTGTTTGGCATCTACTTTTCTGAAGTACAAGCAAACACAGAAGGGTTATGGCTGACAAAGTTTGCAGATGACTGCAAACTGGCCGAGTTGAAAACACATCCGACACAGATATCCTTCAGAAGGGTCTCACAGAAACGGATAACTGGTGCCAGAGCCATGGCCTAAAGTTAAATGCCAAGAAATGCATAGTCATACCCTTCGGGAAAAATAAGGTTACCCCTAGCTACCATATAGGTGGCAATCTCTGAACACAGAAGAAGTTATTAGGGACCTGGGAACCCAGGTTGACAGTAGCCTTTCATTCGACACTCACATTGCTAAAGTAGTTAGGAAGACCTTCTACATTGCCCACCTTATCATGAAGGGATTCACATCTAGATCAAGGGAAGTCATAGTCTCCCTATACTCATCACTCATCAGACCAATGATCGAGTACAATGCCCCACTCGGAATGTATCTGACCCGACACTTGCAGCAGCTGGAGAGGCCACAAAAGTTCCTCACCAAAAGGATAAAGGGTCTCAAAAATCTGTCTTATGCTGCCCGACTGAAAGAACTCCAGTTATATTCAGTTGCTTACCGCTTGCTCAGAGGTGACCTATGCCTGACATACAAGGCCATGTCAAACCCAGATTTGATGAACATGCTTCATCTCAAAAATCTAGATCCCTCAGAGCCACAAGGGCGGGAGACTTAAACCTCGACACGGTTATTAATAGGACGTGCTGGAGGGATAGATTCATCACCCAAAGACTCCCTATGCTGTGGAACAAAATCCCGGTTTATGTGAGGCAGAGCACCTCGCTGGCCTTGTTCAAGAGGAATCTTGACCAATGGATGGGAGATCGCAGATACACCCTAGGGGTTACCTCAGTGTCACTGCTCGACAGAGGCACAGCAAAATAATG
This sequence comes from Protopterus annectens, assembly GCF_019279795.1. Classification (NCBI taxonomy): domain Eukaryota; kingdom Metazoa; phylum Chordata; order Ceratodontiformes; family Protopteridae; genus Protopterus; species Protopterus annectens. The sequence continues at coordinate 130,579,403 of NC_056737.1, forward strand.
GGCATAGTTTCTCCAAACTAAAGGGGTGGCGTAAGCCACAAAACTATGGGCTAGGCTTATAAATGCCCTCGGGCAGATAGCCTAGTATGAACCTATGAACCTATGAACCTATGAACCACCCCATTGGGTAGTCTCCTAAGCCCTAGTTCTAATAGTTAGTACCCTAAGCCCCTTTCTAGTGGGGCTGCTGATGTGATGCCTGGCGTGAATTGTCTGTTTCCCATCCACTCATCAAGGTTCCTATTGAAGAGTGTCAGTGAGGGGCTCTGTCTGATGTACATTGGACTCTGTTCCACAGTAAGGCAAGTGTCTGGGATAGTACTCTATCCCACCAGCATGTTGTATTCATTGTTGTGATGAGGTTCATATCCCTGGAGTGTGTAGTGTGACTCAATTTTGTTATCCATAGATGGAGCATGTTCAACAGTTATGTGTTGGACATGGCTCTGTATGTTAGGCAGAGTGTGCCTCTGAGTAGGCAGTACACAACGGAGAACAGATTTAGTTTTACCAGTTGTGTTGCATAACACAGCTGTTTGAGACCAGTAATCCTCTTGGTGAGGTACCTCTGTGGTCTCTACAGCTGCTGGATATGCTTAGTCGAGTACATCCAAAATGGTGCATTGTACTCAATGATGGGTCTAATGACTTAAGAATAGACGGCCACCACCACCTCTTTTGATCCTGATGCAAACCCTTTGTTGATTAGGTGGGCCACATAGGATTTCCTAATCACTTTAGCCACATGGTTGTCAAAGGAAATATGACTATCTACTTGTGTCCCCAGATCCCTTATTAACTTGTCAGTTTTTAGGGGGTAACACGTATGTGGTAGTTTGTGGGTACTTTGTTTTCCCCAAAGGGGATTACTATGCATTCTTTCACATTGAGCTTGAGGCCATGATTCTGACACCACACATCTGTCTCATAGAGTCCCTTCTGGAGAATATTTGTGTCATCCGGGGAATCTGTTATGGCAAACACTTTACAGTTCCCAGCAAACTTAGTCAACCACAACCCTCCTGTGTTGGCATGTACTTTTGAGAAGTCTATACCAAACAGGAGGGACTCCAGGACTGAACCCTGGGGGACACCAGTTGTTACTGGTGTAGAGTCTCACGTGTAGCCAGCAAATCTTAATTTGTGAGATCTATCTGTGATCCAGTTTGCAATCCATCTTGTGATGTATGGATTCATGCCCAGGTTGGTGAGTTCATCTATGATACCTGACTGGGGAATGGTGTCAAAGGCCTTAGCGAGGTATAGGTAGGCTGTGTGGAGCTCATTTCAATCATCTGTAGCCTGGGTAACTGTCTCAAAGAAATCCACCCAGTTCAGGAGATGTGATCTGCATTTGATGAAGCCAAACTGGATGTGCTCAACTGTGTGAAGGTTCCCAATGTCTTTATTGTTGACTTCCATTATGATTGGCTACATTGCCTTGCAGATCAGACTCATCAGGCTCATAGATCGTGAATGCCAAGGGTCTTTTTTGGCCCCATCCCTGTGGAGTGGGAAGAACGTTGCTGTGCAACATTCTATGGGTACATATCCTGTAGAGAGGATGTAGAGAGAAAGGTGTAGGTATCCTTGATGAATATGGATACATCCCCATCCTATGTGCTATGATCCAGGTTCTGATGCTGGAAGGTATGGAATGAGTAGTATCCTGGTAGTGCTGGTGTGCTCTCTGGAGCCTTGAACTAGGTTTCTGTTACTGCACAGATATCAATATTCTCCATACTGAGAAGTGCCCTCAAGTGTATGTATTTGTAGGCTGAGACTTCTGGCAATGAGTAGCATTTAGCTCACTTTGTGGTTATTTGTGTTGGTTACGGGGTTTGGTTTGTCCTGAGTGACTGGTGTTCCACACCTGAAGTCAATGCCTCATTGGTCCGATCTGACCATAAGCTAATTACCCTACATATCCACATTTTTCCCCTACCCCCCAATAAAGAAACCATGTTAAAACATTTCTCCAAAGCCAACTTCATGCTTCTTAAGACAGAAGTGGTGAACTTCAGGACACCCATGCAGATGGACAATACAGTTATGACAACTGAATCCTACACAATTGCACTTTATAAGCACTTACATGAGTGCATGGATTATGCTATCACAAACAGAACCAAGATGCTATCCTCCAAGAAAAGGAAGCCAATCTGGTGGTCCCCTATCATAAACAAACTGTACAACAGAAGGAAGAAACTGTTGCAAAAGAGGGTAAAATCCCATTAGTGGAGGAGCTCCATGATCAGCCTCAGTAAGAAGCTGCAATCCCTGATAAAATCCTCCAAAGCTAGTTACAAAAACAAAATCGCCACTGATTCTAAAAACAACCACAAAGCATTCTATAGCTATGTCAAGAATCTCAATGGCAACACTCAGATCTGCTCTGCGTTACAGCACAATGGCACTAAATATACAGACCCAACTGATATTGCCAAAATCCTGGCAGATAGGACCAGTGCTAACTTTACCCCCCTCTCATTCATGAAAGAGCCCATCTCTATACCAGAAGAATGCAAAGTTGCTGTCGTTATGGCTGCACAGGTAAAAACCACATTCTCCAAAGCCAGGAACACAGCATCCATGGGACCAGACAACATCCCAGGCTGCGTTCTACATGAACTACAGAATGAACTGGCACCACACCTAAGTACCATGTTCAGTCATAGCCTCACCTCAGGCTTTGTGCCTGCTGAATGGCGCACAGCAACAGTTATTCCACTACACAAGGGGGAGCCACCATGGATCCCAGGAACTAGTGTCCCATTAGCCTGATGAGCCTGGTCTGCAAGGCCATGGAACGTATCATCATGGAACTTATAAACAAAGACATTGGTAATTTACAAACTCTGGACCACAACCAGTTCGGGTTTGTAAAACGCAGATCATGTCTCTTAAACCTGATAGACTTCTTTGAAGCAGTCACCAAAGCTGTAGACATGGGTAAGGTGGTTCACACAGCCTATCTAGATCTTGCCAAGGCTTTCGACACCATCCTCCACTCTGGAATTATAGATAAACTCACTAAACTAGGTATAAATCCCTATGTCACAAGATGGGTTGCCAACTGGCTCACTGACAGAACCCACACTGTGAAAGTAGCAGACTCCAAATCCGACTTCAGACCAGTGACAAGTACCACAGGGTTCAGTCCTGTGTCCTGTCCTGTTTGGTATCTACTTCCCTGAAGTGCAGGCTAACACAGAAGGTCTTTGGCTAATGAAGTTCCAAGATGACTGCAAACTAGGAGTCATAATCGAAACTACTAACAATGTGGACATCCTACAAAAGGGCCTCACTGAGACAGATGCCTGGTGTCAAAGCCATGGCCTCAAGCTCAATGCCAAAAAGTGCATTGTCATCCCCTTTGGTAAAAAGGGGTAAAAAGAGTAAAAACTCTGTACCCATGAACTACAACATAGGTGGTAGTATACTTAACACTAAAAGTGTGATAAGAGATCTTGGGACACAGGTGGACAGTAGTCTCTCCTTTGATAATCACATCGCCACAGTAGTCAGGAAATCCTTCTACGTGGCACACCTCATCACAAAAGGTTTCTCATGCAGAAAAAAAGAGGTCATTGTTCCCTCTACTCATCACTCATTAGATCCATTATAGAGTACAATGCCCCTTTTGGTATGTACCTCACAAGACATCTACAACAACTGGAAAGGCCGCAGAAATACCTCACAAAGAGGATTACTGGCCTCAAATACATGCCCTACACAGACTGTCTCAAAACACTCCAGCTTTACTCTGTCACATATTGCCTACTCAGAGGTGATCTCTTCCTGAAATACAAAACTATGTTAAACACAGAGCTGTTGGACATGCTCCACTTAAAGAAATCCCAATCCCTCCAAGCTTCGGCCCCAAAACCTGGACCAAAATACAAAAGGAGGGGGTGTATCCATTTTCATAAAGGATACCCACACCTCTAGGATAGTGGCACAGCACGAGGCCTTGTAGACCATCCAAGTGCAACTAACAGTGGGCAAAGCTACTTATCAGATCGTAGCCTGCTACAGATCACCTACCTTGTCTCAGGTCCCTCACTCAGCATTCCTGAGAACACTGGAAAATATAAAGATCCTGCCAAACACCATGATATTAGGAGATTTCAACTACCCAAACATTAACTGGGAGAATTACTCAAGTACAAACTCCTTTGCCCAACGCTTCCTAGAGTTTATAAACTCAAATGCCCTGGAGCAGCTGGTCACCATACCCGCTAGAGGTGACAACATACTGGACCTGATCATCACCAACATGGGGGATTAGTGTTCCACACCAGAGGTAAACCCCTAGCTGGTAAGATCAGATCATAAATTAATCACACTGGACATCCACATTCCAACCCCACTCCCAGTCAAAGAAACCCCTGTGAAAAACTTTTCAGAAGCAAACTTCACACTTCTCAAGACCGAAGTGGAAAGTTTCAAAGCACCCTTGCTAAAGGATAATGCTATCCAATCAGCAGAATTCTTTATAAGTGCATTCTATGAGCATCTACAGGGATGCATGGATCAAGCCATCCCAAGTAAAATTAAGACTCACTCCTGCAAAAAGAGGAAACCAGTCTGGCGGTCCCCTGCCATAAATAAGCAATACAATAGAAAGAGAAAACAACTACATGATAGAGCAAAATTCAAAAAAGGAAAGGCATCACTGATCAATATTAGCAAGAAACTACGATCACTCATAAAATCATCCAAGGCCAGTTTTGAAAGAAAAATTGCCAAGGAATCTAAAGATAACCACAAAGCCTTCTTTAGCTATATTAAAAATTTAGGTGGTAACTCTCCGATATGCTCTGAGCAACTGCAAAATGGCAAAAAATACACTGAACCAACTGACATTGCCAACATCCTGGCGGACAAGTTCAGTGCAAACTTCACCCCCCCTCATCCCCAAAAGGGCCCGTGTCCATCCCAGAAGAATGCAGAGCCCCAGACATCATGGACATGCAGGTAAAAACAGCCCTCTCCAAAGCTAAGAACACAGCATCAATGGGATTGGATGGTGCCCCAGGCTGCATCTTACACGAGCTCCAAAAGGAACTAAACCCTCACCTAAATTCACTGTTCAGACTCAGCCTTACCACAAGCTATGTACCCAAAGAATGGTGTACAGCAACAGTCATCCCACTCCACAAAGGTGGTGCCACAACAGAACCTGGGAACTATCACCCTATAAGCCTGACCAGCCTGGTCTGCAAAGCTATGGAGCTAATTATCATGGAACTCATAAACAGAGACATTGGGAACCTCCAGACAATGGAACCTACCCAATTCAGCTTTGTTAAAGGCAGATACTGCCTCCTAAACCTAGTTGACTTCTTTGAAACAGTTACCAAGGCCATAGATGAAAGGAAGGTAGTCCACACAGCCTACCTGGATCTCGCTAAGGCCTTCGACACCATTCTCCACCCTGGTATCATAGACAAGCTTACCAGCTTGGACATTAACCCCTATGCCATGAGATGGGTGGCCAACTGGCTCATGGATAGAACACACATGGTCAGAGTTGTGGGTGCCATGTCCGACTCTAAACCAGTCACAAGTGGCATCCCACAGGGCTCAGTCCTGGGACCCCTCCTGTTCAGTATATACTTCTCTGAGGTACAGGCAAGCACAGGAGGACTATGGCTGACCAAGTTCACAGATGACTACAAACTGGGGGCCATACTCGACTCTCTGGCTGACACAGACATCCTCCAGAAGGGTCTTACAGAGACAGATACCTGGTGTCAAAACCATGGCCTCAAGCTGAATGCCAAAAAATGCATAGTAATCGCCTTTTGAAAAAAACAAAATGTCCACGAATTACCACATAGATGGTAATCCACTAGGTACGAAAATTGTAATTAGGGACCTGGGGACCCAGGTAGATAGTAACCTCTTCTTTGATAATCACATTGCCAAAGTGGTTAGAAATTCTTTCTGTGTAGCCCATTTAATCATGAAAGGGTTCACCTATAGATCAAAAGAGGTCATTGTGCCCCTCTACTCATCACTCATTAGGCCCATAATAGAGTACAATGCCCCCATTTGGTATGTACCTTAGTTGGCACATGCAAAAGCTGGAAAGACCACAGAAGTACCTTACCAAGAGGATCATGGGCCTCAAAGAGATGCCCTATGCAGCTCGACTAAAGAAACTCCATCTCTACTCGGTTGCATACTGCCTGCTCCAAGGTGATCTATGCCTGACATATAAGGCCATGTCCAACCCGGAATTAATGGACATGCTCCACCTCAAGAAAACCAAATCTCTTAGAGCCACATGCTCCAGTGAATTAAACCTCAGCACAGCAATAAACAGGACATGCTGGAGGGATAGATTCCTGTCCCAGAGACTTCCCTCGCTCTGGAATAGAATCCCAGTTTATGTTAGGCAGAGCCCCTCGCCGACTCTCTTCAAGAGGAATCTTGACAAGTGGATGGGAAATGATAAATTTACCCCTGGGATCACTTCAGTGGCCCTGCTAGACAGAGGCCCAGGAAACTAATTTAAAAGGGAGGCGAAAGCCAACGCATTCTGGCTAGGCTTATAAATGCCCTTGGGCAGATAGCCTAGTACCTACCTATGAACCTACACGCTCTAGGGACCTAAACCTTGTCACTACAATAAATACAACATGCCGGAGGGATAGATACCTGTCGCGGAGACTTCCCATACTCCGGAATAAACTACCTATCTATATCAAACAAAGCTCCTCATTAGCACTCTTCAAGAAAAATCTTGATGATTGGATGGGAGATAGGAAATTCACCCCAGGGATCACTTCTGTGTCTCTGCTTGACAGTGGCACAGGAAAATAAATTTCTTGGGTGGCAAAAGCCAGGGTACCTTTTTGGCTGAGCTTGTATAGGCCCCAGGGCCGATAGCCTAGTACCTACCTATGAACCTATGAACCTTTGAGCTTTGCCTAAAAAGGTAATATGGGGACAGCAAGAGCCTTGGCCAATATTCAGAAGCATAGTGTCGACAGGTGCAAACCATCTGTAGCGAAGCAACAAGGCTTGTCTATCATGTCATCACAGGCAGACAGAGACTGGATCCCCTTTGAATGACACCAGAAGCTCAGCCAGTTGTTGAAGTTTATCATCTTTCTGTTATATTGCAGTATCATGTAGGTGAAGGTAAGAAGCTACTCAAGGTCAGGGTCATACCAGCCTGGGCTACATGATCATAGAGCTACTATATATCACTTGTCATGTTGTCCTGGGAGGCATGTCTCAGATCATTCACACTGACATGTACAAAGAACATGTCATACATGTACGTGTTCTGGAGTGATGCAAGTGCTTGTGTTATGTGGCGGATCATAGCACCTGACAGACAACTGACAGTAACCTTCCCCTTGTCCAGCCGAGTGAGTGGAACATCTGTGTGCCTGACTATGAAGTCACCTATTACTAGTGTGTTGTGCATGTTGTTTTGCCTTAGGGCCTGTTGTGAGGCACACTGCTTTGGTGTATTATGTGTTTTCTGGTGTGTGCTTGGAGGTGCATGTTGCTTGCTTCTCTGCTTAGCAGGACACTCTCTCTTTTTCAGATTGATATTTGTATTCTCCGAGTATGGTAATGTGTATTTATGTGTGTGTTTTTCTGGTGCTTATATTGTAGGTCTGTGTGAGACAGCTGGTATTGTGGTTGTATGACCCTACTCCTCCTGACTGTATTGTCCAGTATTGGGCTGACAGAGCTTAGCCACCGGTTTGACCCTGTGTGTGCCAGCATGTGGTGCATCAACCCATATATGATATGGTCATGGCCTATGCATACAATACACTCACAATACACCTAGTATGATAAGCCTGCTGAGGTTAGCAAATGTGAAAAAAACTTTGGGCAAACTGTCAGAAAGTAATCTCTGTATTGCACCCTGTAACTCCATATTGCTTGCTGAAATGTAAAGACGTACTTAGTTTGGATAAGAACCCCGCACTTGCCAACTGTGTGTGTGTGTGTGTGTGTGTGTGTGTGTGTGTCTGTCTGTCTATCCCTGGGGAGAGAGCAACCTTTTTGGAGACTACTCACACCCCTTAAAAGTGGTATACTCATCTTTGTCAAGTCTGATGATGTCACCATCCTACAAATATACCTGTGGAAAGTAAAAATCCCAGTAATGTGTATAGTGCGTCGTGTAAATGTGTCCTCCTGTAGTATCATAATGTAGTTAGGTAAGGGTTGAAATCCTGCACTTGCCAACTGTGTGTGTGCGTGTGTCTCTCTGTGGAGGAACAGCCTTTTTGGAGAATACTCAGACCCCTTAAAAGTGGTATACTCATCTTTGTCAAGTCTGATGATGTCACCATCCTACATATATACCTGAGGAAAGAAGAAATCCCAGTAATGTGTATAGTATGCTGTGTAAAGGTGTACTGCTGTCGTATCCTAATGTAGTTAGGTCGGGGTTTGAATCCTGCACTTACCAATTGTGTGTGTGTGTCTCCTTGGGGAAGAGCAACCTTTTTGGAGAATACTCACACCCCTTAAAAGTGGTATACTCATATTTGTCAAGTCTGATGATGTCACCATCCTAAAAATATACCTCTGGAAAGTAAAAATCCCAGTAATGTGTATAGTGCGTCGTGTAAATGTGTACTCTTGTAGTATCATAATGTAGTTAGGTAGGGGTTTGAATACTGCAGTTGCCAACTGTGAGTCTGTGTGTCGTCCTGGGGAGGAACAACCATTTTGGAGAATACTCACACCGCATAAAAGTGGTATACTCATCTTTGACAAGTCTGATGATGTCACCATCCTACAAATATACCTGTGGAAAATTGAAATCCCTGTAATGTGTATAGCACGTTGTGCAAATGCATACTGCTGTAATATCATAATGTACTTAGGAAGGAGTTTGAATCCTGCACTTGCTGACTGAGAGTGTGTGACACTGTTGGTCAATGAGATCAATCTCCTCTCCGGTCCAGCTGGTGAATCTGGGAATCTTGAGGCAATGTTACAACTGCCTCATGTACACAGACAACCCTCTCCTCCTCCCAACAAATTCCAACACATGTGAGAGATGCAACCATATAGCCAAACTGGAGGCTAAGCTCTCTCAACTCAGTACTGGTGTAACCAGTCAGGAGGAGAAGGAAACCACACTCACTACAATTCCAGTCTCACATAGACCTATCACAACAGCAAACCAAACACATAAACACACAAAAACATACTCGGAGGCTCTAAATAAAAATCTGCCTAAGCAGCAAAGACCTCCAAAGTAGACACCTACGCAACCACTACCCCAAAACAAAACACGTGCAACACATAGCTCACAAAGCCAGTGTGCCGAACAGTCACAGCATTTAAGGCTAAACAACACACCTGATACACTTGTAATAGGTGACTCTATCATCAGGCACACTGACGTCCCGCTCACCAGGCTGAACAAGGAGAAGGTCACAGTGAGCTGCCTGTCAGGCGCTAGGATCCACCACATAACACACGCACTCAGGTCACTCCAAGGCAAGTACAAATATGACTCGGTCATTGTCCATGCTGGTTTAAATGACCTGAGACGTACCTCCCTGGACTACATGAAAAGAGACATAGAGGAGCTCTCTGAGCATGTAGCCCAGGCCGCTATGACCCTGATCTTGAGTAGCATCTTACCCTCACCAAGAATGATGCCACAATATGAAGACAAGATTATCAATTTCAACAATTGGCTTAAGTATTTGTGTCATTCAAAGGGGATCCAATGCCTGTCAGCCTGGGATGACATGCTCAACAAGCCATGATGCTTCGCTAGGGACAGCTTGCATCTGTCACCCCTGGGCTTTCAGATATTGGCAAAGGCTCTTGCTACCCTCATAGTGCCTTTTTTTAGGCAAGGCTCAAAAGACAAACCCACCTCCATAGGTATCACAAGGGATAAGAAACTAAGAGTAATGCTACTCAACGCCAGAAGTCTAAACCTCAAGATGCATTCACTCAAAACTCTCCTTAGTATGGAGAACATCGTTATCTGTGCAGTAACAGAAACCTGGTTCAAGGCTCCCGAGAGCACCCCAGCACTACCAGGTTATACCTCATATCATGCTTTTCGGCCCCAAAACTTGGACCGAACCACAAAAGGAGGGGGAGTATCAATATTCATCAAAGATACCCACACCTCCAGGTTGCTGGCACAGCACGAAGTATCAGAGACTATCCATGTGCAACTAACAGTGGGTAAAACTGCCTTCCAGTTTATAGCCTGCTACAGACCACCCTCCCAAATCCAGGAACCCCACTCAGCCTTCCTGAGAACACTGGAAAATATGAAGGTCTCTCAAAACACCATTATATTGGGTGACTTCAACTACCCAAACATAGACTGGGAGCATTACTCTAGCTCCAACACCCTAGCCCAAAGGTTCCTAGAATTTATAAACTCAAATGCTATGGAACAACTTGTTACCACTCCCACAAGAGGGGAAAACATACTGGACTTGATCATCACCAACATGGGGACTCTATGCTCCAGACCAGAAGTGTATCCCTCACTGGTAAGATCAGACCATAAACTAATCTCACTGGATATTCACATCCCGACCCCACCCCCTGCCCAAAAAAACACAGTGAAAAACTTCTCTAAAGCAAATTTCACACTCCTCAAAACTGATGTGGAATCCTTCAAAGCCCCCGGGCCTGTGGAAAATACGGCCCAGACTGCAGAATCCTTTATAAACGCATTCTATGAACACCTTCAGGAATGCATGGATCATGCAATCCCAAATAAAACCAAGACCCAATCCTCCAAAGGCAGACGTCCTGTCTGGTGGACCTCAGCCATAAACAAACTATACAATAGAAGGAGGAAGCTACTACATGATAGAGCAAAATCCCAAAAAGGGAAGGCATCTCTGATCAGTATTAGCAAAAAACTATGGGCACTCATAAAATCATCTAAGGCCAGCTTCAAGAGAAAAATTGCACAGGACACTAAGGATAATCACAAGGCTTTCTTTAGTTATGTTAGGAACCTTGGTGGGAATTCCCAGATATGCTCGGAATTAGTCCAAAATGACAAAAAATACACTGAACCCACAGACATTGCCAACATCCTAGCTGACAGGTTCAGCGCAAACTTCTCCCCCCTCCCCACCAAAAGGGTGAATATCTATCCCAGCAGAGTGCTGCCCCCCTGACATCTCTGATGCTCAGGTAAGAGCCACCCTCTCCAAAGCAAAAAACACAGGATCAATGGGACCAGATGGTGTCCCGGGCTGCGTCCTACATGAACTCCAAGAAGAGCTAAACCCAAACATAAAACTACTGTTCAATCTCAGCCTTACTACAGGATATGTACCCAAAGAGTGGCGTACAGCAACAGTGATCCCTCTCCACAAAGGTGGTGCCTCAACGGATCCTGGAAACTATCACTCCATAAGCCTGACTAGCTCGGTCTGCAAAGCTATGGAAAGGATCATCATGGACGTCATAAATAAAGATATTGGTGACCTACAGACACTGGATCCTACCCAGCTTGGCTTTGTTAAGGGCAGATCCTGCCTCTTAAACCTGGTCGATTTCTTTGAGACAGTCACCAAGGCCATTGACGAGGGGAAGGTGGTCCACACAGCCTACCTGGACCTCGCAAAAGCCTTCGATACAATACCTCACTCGGGCATTATAGATAAGCTCACCAGCTTAAATATAAACCCCTATGTCACTAGATGGGTTGCAAACTGGCTCAAGGACAGAACCCACATGGTTAGAATTGCTGGAGCCATGTCAGACTCCAAACCAGCTACAAGTGGTGTCCCACAAGGCTCAGTCCTGGGACCTCTCTTTGTTCAGTTTATATTTCTCGGAGGTACAGGCAAACACGGAAAGACTGTGGCTGACCAAGTTTGCAGATGACTGCAAACTGGGCGCCATAATCAACTCTCCAGCCGACAGAAGCATCCTCCAAAAGGGCCTCATAGAAACAGACAACTGGTGCCAGAGCCATGGCCTCAAGCTAAACGCCAAAAAGTGTATAGTCATCCCCTTTGGCAAAACAAAGTGCCCACAAATTACCACATAGGTGGTAATCTGTTAAGCACAGAAGAAGTAATTAGGGACCTGGGGACCCAAGTTGATAGCAATCTCTCATTTGACAACCACGTGGCCAAAGTGGTTAGAAAAACATTTTATATAGCGCACCTAATCATGAAGGGTTTCACATCTAGATCAGGGGAGGTCATCGTGCCTCTTTACTCATCCCTCATCAGTTCCATAATTGAGTACAATGCCCCTTTTGGGATGTACCTTTCCAGACACCTGCAGCAACTGGAAAGACCCCAAAAGTACCTCACCATGAGGATCAAAGGGCTCAAATAGATGGCATATGCTGCCCGGTTAAAGAAACTCCAGCTCTACTCAGTAGCATATCACCTGCTCAGAGGTGATCTGTGCCTGACGTATAAAGCCATGTCCAACCCAGAATTAATGGACATGCTGCACCTCAGAAAATCCAAATCCCATCGAGCTACGCGCTCGAGAGACTTGAACCTCAGCACTGAAATAAATAGGACATGCTGGAGGGACAGATTCATAACCCAGAGACTCCCTTCTCTCTGGAATAAAATCCCAGTCAGGGTTAGGCAGAGTCCCTCATTGACTCTCTTCAAGAGGAATCTTGATGAGTGGATGGGAGATCGTAGGTTTACCCCGGGTATCACTTCTGTGTCACTGTTAGACAGAGGCACAGTATACTAACCTCGAAAAAGGGCATAGCAAAATTAATTTAAAATGGGTGGCGAAAGCCAAACACACTCTGGCTAGGCTTATAAATGCCCTAGGGCAGATAGCCTAGTATGAACCTATGAACCTATGAACCTAAGGAGTGGGTTTTAATTTTTTTAGTGTGTGACATATCACAATGACAACTGTATGTGCATTACACATGTAAGGTAGCTGTGGGGCAAAGCCATATACATACATGTGACCTCAATTATTTCATAGGTGGGTACTCTGCTTTCTTCATGAATGCATTTGTTATCTTTGCCAGAGTGTGCTGGCACTTTCCAGACCTTAGGTCACTTCTGTATGCTAGTGACAAGCTTAGTCACTGCAGTGATCCCTGGGCTACATCTTCTGTTTCACATCCACTCATCACAGTTTCTATTGAAGAGTATGAGCGAAGTTTATACTTGAGGTATATTTGAATCCTGTTCCAAAGCAAGCAAAGTCTGGCAAAGATGACTAATCATTATAGGTGTGCAACAACCTTTGTGGATCTGCATGCAAACCCTTTATTGCTTATGTGCTCCACAGAGGGATTTCCAAAACCCTTTAGTAATGTGATTATCAAAGGAGAGATGACTAAACACATGGCTCTGTGTATACATTAGTACCTGTTCCACATTTTGGGGGCTACTATCTATGTTGTACTCTGGGGATACTTTGTTTTCTAAAAGTGGATAACTATGCTTTCTTTGGCTTATAGCTTTACAGCATGAGCTTGACACCAGGTATATGTCTCTATGATACCCTTTTTTAGGATGTGTGTGTCATCTGGAGAATAAAGTATTGCCCACAGTATGCATTGTCATCAAATGTGAGCAGAGATATCCCTACTGTGTTTGCTTTTACCTAAGAAAGCTATATGCCAAACAGGAGTGGTCCCAGGACTGAGTGCAGGTGAATGCTACTTGTTACTGGCATAGAATTGTACATGGAGGCTGCAAATGTTACTATGTGTCCTACATCTGTGCGTCAGTTGTCTATCCATCATCTAACATTCGTTTATGGTCAGTCTGTTGAGGTTATGTATAATACCAGAATGTGGGATGGGTATGAATTCCTGGTGAGCTATAGCTTGGCTGTGTGGACCTCCCCTCCCTCACCTATAGCCTTGTTAACTGGCTTGAAGTCTACTAGGTGTATGAGCCATGATCTGGGCTTCAGAGAACCTAAGTGGGGATGGTGCAGTGTTTTCAGGTTTATAATGTCTCTGTTAATGAGTTCCATAATGCTGTGCTACATAGCCTTCCCGATAACATTTGTCTGGCTTATAGGGTGAGAGTTTCCAGGATCTGTTGTAGTTCTACCCTTAATCAATTTATGTTAACATTTGCACTGGGTGTGATGAGGGTGGACAGGTTTAGGAATAAGTATATTAGAGGGTCAGCCCAGGTTTGAAGGTTAGTAGACCAAGCCAGATAGGCAGGACTAAGTTGGTTTGTACATGTGCTGAGGAGGGATGCAGAGTATATTGTGAAATAGATGCTAAGGATGAAGCCGCCAGGTAACAGGAAAACAGGAATGCCTAAGATGAGGTTTATGGCTGTGGTGAGAGAGAGGACATGCAGGTGGATGGTGTGACAGTGCAAGATGCAGAGGGCAGGAAGAAATGGAAACAGATGATCTACTGTGGTGACCCCTAATGGGAGCATCTGAAAGGAGAAGAAGAAGATGTTGTAGCTCAAACCTTGTGGACTGTGAACACCATTACCATGCATCATTCCACAAGTATGTAACCTGTATAGATGCTGCATCTGGACAGAGTGTTTAGGTGAGTGGTGACTTCATATGTCAGCTTGTGTATGACACAGCCAGGGACACTGTCCAGAACCATTGCCACTGTGGTTTGGACTTTGGTAAAGAGGTGTTTTAACTAGAGTGTCTGTGAATCATCAGGTTTTACATTCTTCAGGTCTGGAAATGTGGCCCTTGTGTAATGACAGGGTGGTGAAATCCGCATTCAAACTGTCTGACAAGAAATTGGTAATGTCAGTCAGATAAGTGTACTTTGTGACCATTTACATTAACTGTGACCCGATCTGAGATTTCCCCTGTAGATTATACACAACACTAAAGAAAGCTTTAGTGTTGTCTTTGGAATCCTTGCCATTTTGTATTTTGAAGCTTGCCTTGTATGTTTATTGAGGGATTGTATTTTCCCAATGATACTGACCAGAGAGGTTATCCCTTCTTGGTATGTGACTCTTTTTTGGTACAACTTCACACCTTCTATTATATATTTAGTTTATGGCAGGGGGTCCATGAGATTAATGCCCTTTTACTGTATAAGTGAGAATTTTTTGTGTTTGTGATAGCACGGTCCATGCAACCCTGTAGGTTAACAGTGTGCATTACTAAAGGATTATGCAGCTGGGACAGTGTTAACCTTAGTAATGCAAACCAATGACAGATAGCAACAACAGCATCACCCAGAGTGTCAACCCGTGTCATACACACACATGCGTACTCAAGTTCCAAAATGTGTGCAGTGCAATGCATACTGGCCACCAATAGAAACTATTGAGTGTTAACAGTGGCCAATACAGGGCATGTCACCCTGCCCATGTGTCCAATATGCATGTACATGCAGACAGTGCACCTCCACCATGTTCACAAATGGACACCTGCAGACCTGTGTTGCAAACACCCCACACTTACTGTCCACTGTATAACGCATGCTGACACAACTACACACATCAGCCAAGTGGCACATGGGCAAAAAAAAAACACAATTGGAATAAACACTGGTGAAAACAATACAACATTGCTAATGGAAGCTTTAATGCATCATGCTTGCTCAGCTACACCTTCAAGGATATCATTGCACTTTACTGCTGACAACATGCTACACATCCAATCATCGCTATACTTTATTAAAGTCATCCTGTGCATCAGCACCATGTTAGCCTGTTCCTGCATCAATGTTGCAGATGACAGGAGGTGACACAGGTTTCATCATATGCACAGGGTGTGTTGTTGGTTTGCCAGAGGCCTACACTGAGCCATACAATCGACATGTGTGTGTGAGTGTGTGTGTGTGAGGGCCATGAGTACTGTTATGGGCCAATGTTGATGTAATGTGTGCAGGTATGTGTTTTCCCTAGGTTTCTGGTTTATGTGTGTGTGTCTGCATGCACACAGTTCCACCATGTGACTTTCTTATACAGAGATTTGTGAGACAGCTACCGACTTTACCTGGCAGGCTTTACAGATCACTGTCTCTGGTCATGGATATGGAACCTGTGCCTGGCAGTGGTGCTACAGACAGTATCAGGTACTAATCCAGATTGGGTACTATCCAAAGAGGTTGACAAATGTCCACTGGATCCAGGTCCTTGCTTGGACTGGCCAAAGCCACGTGCACATGGTCTGCTAGGATGGTCTATGGACAGCCCCCCCGCAACATTGCTGGCGCTAGTACTGGCACTATGGGAGAGGCTGTGGCTTGCTGGATGTCCACAGTGACCTCCAGCTGCTGATGTCGCTGGCATACGTCCATGTCTCAACCATCCCGCACTGTCCTGACACATGGACATGACATTGTGGAGGACATCCAATGTTTCACCCCAATGTCTATCAATGACCTCAGTGTAGTTATGTATGGCACCTGCTAGGTCATGGTTACTGCCATTTACAGAGGTGTAATGAACCCTCTGTGCCCTTAGCCCCTGTGTAGTGTACCGCTCCATTTGTGTCTGTGCCTCCATGATAGCATGGAACATGCATGTGGTAGAAAGAGGTGTGGCACATCTACCAGGGGCATGATGACCAGCAGTGCTCTGATGAGAACCCATGAGCATCTGCCTATGTGGTACCATTCCAGACATCTGGCTATGGCTGCTGTGTCCTGATACATGTGCCATAGATACCACACTGTCCTGGCCAGTGCCAACCATACACTATCCCTCAGCTAAGGCCAATGGTGATGGAGGTACAGGCAGTATGACTATGTGTATGGATGGGGTGGAGACTTGTGTACTGTCAATTGGTGGCCCAACAACAGACCCCGACAAACCTGCCTGTGCCTCAACACACCTATCCTCATCATCACTGTCTGTCTCAGTGACATCAGGTTCCCTGCTGTACTGAACCAGCCCCACCTCAGCACCTGTGAGAGGGAAACAGGAAACACACTTTAAGACCTGAACATGATTTCAGACCACATGCGCACATGCACACATGCACACATGCGCACATGCGCACATGCACACATGCACACATGCACACATGCAAACATACACAGATGCACGCACACAAAAATACACTCCTCCCTAAAGCAGACACACACACCATCAATCACAAAACATACACAATAGCAGGTGATGGTGGGGTATAGTATTACAAGCAAAACAGTCATATCACACATGTCAGCATGCAGGACATGTGTTGCTCAACAGCATGCAGTGCAAGTGTAGTCAGTCCTTGTTGCTAACAGTATACATGGCTTTGATGCATGTGTTTTGTTATTAGGTGATGGCCTTCCCCCTGGAACATAATGCATATATGGACACAACATTGCTGTGCAGGTATTCATAACCCTGTAATGTACTGTGCACCATAACTCGCAGGTGTATATACCATTGCTGGATGTGTATCTTTGTGTCAGATAGGTATCCAGTGCTGATTACAGCCTCTGTGTCTTTAGCAAATAATTGTGGACACATTTTTAGCACATGCATGATGAGTATTCACACATCATCAGTGGTGCATGGATTATTGATGGAATACCATTCGGCCACATACCCAATGTATGGTACTTATGGTGAGTGTAGATCAAATTGTGGACATGCCAGTCTCATCCATGACATGACATGCTAAAACACAACTGCATATTTAAACACTACACATACCCAATGTGTGTCATATGACCTAGCCACTCAATAGCATCACAAGACATATATGTGTCAGTTGTGCAAATGGCGATTGGTATGCATACTGTTTAGAGGTGCATATGTGTGCACACATGCAACATTAAGGTGTATAGCAATAAAAGCTATGTGTAGTACTGTGGTTACAATAACTGGATGATGTATAGTACCATAGGCCATCATCATGAAGCATCAGGTGGTCACTCAAGGCTACAAATGTTTCCCAAACCAGCACTAATCATGTTGTGCTGGAACTGTACTACCTTGGCTAAATTCATTATTTCACAACCAGTTGTTACATGAGTTTGTAAGGAGGCCAATAAGGAGCATTCCCTGACATGAATGTGTAGTGTGTTGCAGAGTGTTTAAACGCCCCATGATAGGCCTCTACCCCTCAAGTATAATATGTGTAATTTGTGGATGTGATTTTGAGTACTGGAGTGTGTCTTTCCAGAGGGTTTGGGAATCCTTTATGTGTAGCATGTTAAAATGCTCTGTGTATGTCATATATGTGTATGTTATGTGCATGTTGAGTATCAACTGTGCCTATCCAATGGTCACTACAGTCTAGGCACATTTGTTTGAGATGGTCTGGGTACTGCATGTGTTTGAGGCAGCTAATCACATTAGTGAGATGTGCAAGCTCTTACACCAAACATGCACAGCATGCATTATGGGTAGGTGTGTTACATGTGTACATGGCCTACACCTGAACTATGACATGCAGTTTTTAGTTACAATAATAAAAGTAGAACACACTCACCAGCATCTGTCCGCTGCCTTGATGTCAACCCAGAGGGACCTACATAGAGATGAGACAGTTTGTCAGTGGCCACAACTGTGGCATTGCTACTGTGTGTTTGCAATCTTACAGTACTACAACAGTTTACATTCACAGGGCTACAGATTATGTTCCAAATGATCAGTATTGCACCACAACAGGCTCCACATCTTTGAATGACACACTCCACTTCTCACATATGCATGATCTGCCAATACAGATAACAGTAGTCTACAGATATGCCATGTTACCTGCATGCTCCATGTGTGCTTGCTGGGTGGCTCCAACCTCTATCATGGTGTATGTCTGCTGCTATTGTTGTTGTTGGGCAGGTGACACCAGGCTCAGAAGCAGCTCCTCCACTCTGGTGAGGGGGGATGGATATTAACACCACCTCCTGTTGCAAGCTGTTGTCTATGCACATCAGCAGCATGCTGACGGACATGACTGAGAAGATCACTGCAGTGGTGGCGTACCTGCTCATATGTCCAGTTATGCAGGCCTACCTCATTGACCCTGCGGACAACATCTTGCCACATTGCAGTATGCTTCTGCTGGTCCTGGCTGGTTCGTGAGAACATGAGACGGTAGTGCTGAATCATACTGCTAGTAATGATATCATCTTCAGCACTAATGTAACTGGGGTTCCTGTGATGGGCCATGATCCCTGGAAGACATAAATGCAAAAATATGTCTGAACAAGTCATATGACACATTTAACATTATACAGTACAGATATCACTGAACTGCCATATATAGCAACCTATAAGCTAACCGAGAGTGAAACACTGTAACTGCCACTTATCACTGCTCACCCCACAACTGCTTGAAAGTGCCTTGTTCACTCTCTATCTAATGAATCATGTTCTGCACAGCAACAAAATAAAATCACTATATAAGACTATACAGGAGTACCTGCACACTGTATGTAATACATTGCACCACCTAGCCACAGCAGATATACATCAAGCTGATGTGTAAAGAAATATATCATCCATCACAATCAGTGTAAGGTCCAGTAAATGTATTACTATTATACCACACAACTTGTTAATGGCAAACCCGTAGCCAAAATATGTGCACAATTGGGAATACAGGTCACATACTGCTGTAGTACCCTATGAATGTTGCTAGACATGCAGTTATATGTTTTACCACACATATGTCAAAGGACATGTTACAGACATACCCACACACACATCAGACATAATTACAGGACACAAAGGTATAACAACCCAGATAAGCTTTCAGTGTGTACTATACAGTACTGTGTGTCAGTACTTACACAATCTTAATCTTGAGAAATGTAATCTGTGATGAATACAGGGACCACACAAAACAGTTGATGCAAGCAATGTGGACATATACCATACTTTGCTGTACAGGCCCAGAGCTTCAAGGAGTACTACAGTGCACACAGCATTTGCATTCAACATCGGTACCATTCAATAATCATAGATGTAGTGCTTTAACCTCCAATGACACACCCTAGTTAAAACCAAGGGACTTAATCACACTGTATGCAATAGCACTTGTTCTGCCTAGCAACAGAATACACAGCTTTTGCTAGGATAAAAGCAAGGACTCATAATACCATGACATAAACAGTTTCCCACTAAGCTATCCCACAGATACATATCTTTGATGTATTCACAAACATATTGACCATCACAGTCAGTCAACAGTACAGAGAATCTTTTGCAACAAGTAGATGTAGGTGTGTATGAGTATATATAACTATATATATATATATATATATATATATATATATATATATATATATGTATATGTATATATAAAACATTATACAGTACAGATATCACTGAACTGCCATATATATATATATATGCGTGTATATATACATATACACATGCATTCATTGGTTTACATATACATATATATGTAGGCACATATATATTTCACCTTTCATAGTGAGAATATCAATTATACAAAGGATGTAAGGTGTACAGTAATGTAATAAAATCGC
The DNA here is from genome assembly GCF_019279795.1 of Protopterus annectens. Taxonomy (NCBI): domain Eukaryota; kingdom Metazoa; phylum Chordata; order Ceratodontiformes; family Protopteridae; genus Protopterus; species Protopterus annectens. The sequence goes on from NC_056737.1 coordinate 130,599,783, forward strand.
ACAGTCTTGGGATAAATGCATTGAAGGTGTTCACAGCCCAGGTAGCTTTAGCAGGCTTTACTGGTGTCAACATTGCAAACAGAACAAACCACCCACAGTGTTTAACCACCATATGTCATATACCAGCACTGTATGCTGTCTTGTTTGCCACACACTAAAACCTACATACAAATATGCACATACTAACCTTCACCAACATATATATCGCCCCCCCTTCACAAACAATATGCAATATGTCCCCTGCTCTATGCACATATACAGATGTGAATATATATGACACATATATATTTATCCGTATGTGTGTGGCATACAGACACAAGGTCCACACTGTTATAAGTCCCTGGACCTCACAGCTGAACTGTTGGGCCTTGCTGCAACACAAACAGGTGTCACATATGAACCCACACTAACATTAGGGGGGTATATATGGCAACATATGCTAGATAAGCATACTAGACTGCTACAGCAGTTGCCAATGTTAAGCTACACTTTAATATGACTGTCATGCATTTGTTGTTCTGTCACACCCATGTTTATATAATGTCAGCACTAATCCCCCAAACAGCCATTGGCCACACTACTGTACAGAACACAGATGACATGGATCAGATCTTTGACATTTAATGCTGAGCTACACATTTCACAGGTATGTCCCACTGCCCACAGGTACACACAGTATTGTCCATAGCAGTAGTTAAGCAGAACATCTGTGCATGAAGAAGTACTGCTGCCACATATGAATGGTTCACATTATGTAGACTATTCTTCAATAACATCTACTACATGCCAGTAAATACATATGTGTCACATACCTTTCCTTTGTATGATTTGGTAATATTTCTTTTTCCTTTTCTCTGTCTCTCTCTCTCTCTCTCTCTGTCTCTCTCTCTGTCAGTGTCTGCAATAGTGATTGAGTTTGTTGGCAGAGATTGCAGCCTGCTTTTGTAGGAATTTGCACATGAGCATGTGATGGCCTCTGCACTAATTAGTAGCCATCATTTGCTAATTGCATGCAGCATGCTGTGTAGTAATTGCAGTAATCACTGTCATAGGAACCCAGTACTATAAATTGCTGACTCATGTAGGCGTGGCCCTTTCAGCTTTCCAAGATGGAGATCATCCTTGTTTGCTGTGGACATCATTGTTTAAGACAGAAGGTTGGTATAGTTCTTATATCAGAAGCCAGGCGTGTAGACAGAGATTTACATTTTGTACTCAGACCTAATGTTGCTGCTTCCAGTACCCACTTGTCAGTGTAGAAATGTACTCACCCCTGAAAATGCTACCCCAAGATACATGGAAAGATGTACTTTATTTTCAACTGTTACAATTAACTGCCATACAAAGCTAGTTATAGAGATGTATTCCTTTGGCACAAGAATTGTTTGTGAACTGCTATACTGTGAATATTCATTTACTCAGTTCTAAACAGTTTGTGCTTTTTAGTGTTGACATTAGCACGAGCTGCTCAGAAAAACTGGACACATTTCAGTACTGTGAGTATGCGTACCTACATCCTTGGTAGACCCTGCACACACAGGTATATTCTACATTTGGGTAGGGTTGCAGAAGTACAGAGAGCGTAAGTACTATTGTGTGGATTTTATCTTGCTGGACTTACAGGGTTACTGTGTACATGTTAGTTTATCAAGGCAAGTAGTCTGTCTGCGTAACTCCCAACTGTGGACCTATCCACATGATAGCCAGAGAATAGCCTGTTATTTTTTGTCTGTGCACCACACAGGTCTTTTCAGCAATAGAGCAATGCCATTCTTACAGTAGGTTGCTACCAGTACATGGCTATATCCATTTGTATTTCAGTGTTGTATTCCTACATAAGGGTATGCTTCCGAAACTCCTTCCAAAGCTATTTGCACAGTGTGTAACAGCAGAAAGGCTGATATGCCTCTGTGTTTCTGCCTCTGTCAGACCTCTCAACCACTCAGGTATATATTTGAACAGACTCAGGGAAAGTCAAGAAAAAGTCAGGGAAAATCAGGGGCACCTTTAAAATATTAGTGCCATTAAGTTGAGACATTGAGAGAATCAGATCATATGAATTAATACACATTTTCTGAAGTAAAAGAAGTGTCTAACTCTTAATTATTGTCATTATTCATTAAGTGTAATTCACACCTTTCTGGCCAAAGTCAGTAGTTTATAGAGGGATTCAGAGGGACAGAGCTAAAATTTGTTTTAAAATCAGGGGCATCCCTGAAAATTAGGGACAGTTGGGAGGTATGGCCTCTGCCCTAAACAGATATGCCAGTGTTTGTCCTGCTGTGATAGTGTGTGGGGTTGTAAAGTGATGGTGTAACATTATTTCCTGCTAGAATGGCTGCTTCTCTTATCACAGTCATGTAATGTAATCCCACAACAACTGTTGGTCAACATCCACAGAACAAGTTGTGTGGTATGGTATTCCTATTTTTTTTACATCCACTAATTCTGATGCATGATATATTTATTTAAGCACAAACTTAATGTATGTCTGCCGTGTCTTAGTGGTACTTCCTGTTGTGTAGTGTGTGCAAGGTCCGAGGTTCAAGACTTACAGAGGTGTTTTATTTTGCTCCTGAGCAGAACAAGGGCCCTCACATACAGAGTGACTAAGGCACTTTTAAGCAGTTGTAAGTGGGTTTGCATGGGTTTGCACATTGCTACGCATTGCTTAGCCAAGCGCAAACAAGCGCAAACCTGCGCAAACCTGCTAACAACTGCTTAATAGTGCTTACTCCCGCTAACCCCAGCACTCATTTCTTTGAAAGAAGAGAAAAATGGGGAGATAGGAAAGTGGTGAAAAAGGGGCACAAAGCAGGAAAGACAGTATGGAAAATAGCTCGGGATGTGCAGGATGGGTGTAGGGAAGGTCTATAGCTGCCCATTTCTTCAACAGCAACAGCTGTGCATATGCAATAAATTTGGATGTAGATATGAACCCTTCAACCCCTGATATAGGGGTAAGCACAACAAAGTATGTTGTAATGCCACTTTAAATAACATTTCATGTGTCCAGTGGACATGTGTGCAAAATGGGCAGCTATGTATGGGGCGTATTTTTTTTGGGGAGCAGATTGCCCTTTTTTTTCAGGTGAGAGTGGAATGTGGAGTATGGGAAGTAGGTATATTTGGGGAGGTAGGTTGGGGAGGTAAACAGACAAGACAAACAAGATGCATACAGGGGCGGTATATGACACATGTGGTTGGTGAACATCTTTGATGGGAAAGGATGTTTGGAAATCGCAAGCCCATGAACCCCCAGATGGAAACAGTGAGACTGAGGTCCCCACCCATGGGTAGTCACCACTGCACCTTCACGGCCCAGAGGGTAGGAGGGGCAGGTTGACCTGGGAGTTGTGCCGCTTGGGCCTCAAGCTGGCATAGAGGTTATGCAACAGAATGTTCAATCTCTCTACGCACCACATCCCAAACCGTTCAAAGGGTGATAGGTGGCCCTCTTCCACCCATGCTTGCACGGGGGGCCAAGCCCCATCCTCTGCAGTGCTTCCACCCAAAGGTGGCACAGGGCCAATGGAGGAGGAGGTCCCAAGCTGGGCACCAGATCTGCTGGTGCCAGGTGCCATGGCCAGCTGAGGTGGGACAGGTGAGTCTGCTGGGACTGGCCTTCCCATACGAACTATGTTTTGGAGAGTTTAATAAAGATATGGGTTAGTAACAGTCAACAGCATTCCCAATTAGTTATAATAGCATGCAGAAGAATTCCCATTAACCCAACACACCAGATTTTCAACAGTTGAAAAGCAAGCATAACATATGCATTTATAGAACAATAGTGGACATTACAACAGCATGCAGGTTGAATTGATGGCAACAGGCCACCAATATTGTGGTATTTTAACAGGGCACATGCATAGAAATAAATGCAAATATTTATAAACCAATAGGACATATGTCCCAACAAATGTTTTGAGATTAGACATACTGATTGAGGTGTGGAATTGCATTTTTTATGCACATACAGTAGGATGGAAAAAGATAGCTCAAGATAACAACTTATATATCCTTCTAGTTTTCACTACATTCCTATTAGCTGCAGTTGTATGTCCCTTACTTGTATTATTACACTACCAATGTCCTTGTATTGTGCAATTGGATTTTGCTAGATCATTATATACATGAGCTGTATCTCACATACAAACTGTCCAAGATGCAGATTTTACTGCAACATATTTTGAGAGTTGCTCACACACACTACTACTAAGATGGTACACTGACAGCTCTACTGTCATATAATTATCTAGATATGTTCAGGTGAAAGTATCAGTTATATGTTAACAGCTCCCTACATTTCTGGCAGCACACTGACATTTCTGGGGAACACAATACCAAGCTACTCATGTGCCAGATTAACCTTTACATGCTGGGCATGAACCAACAGTTGAGGGCTGTAAATATACATAAAAGCTACTGGCACTCCCTTCATCCACATTATATGGGCCTACCCAAATGTGGGTTGACACTGCTTAATACAACAGTACTATTTGTAGAATGCAACAGTACAACAACATATCAAAGAAAATGACATGGACGCACACCAGGAATTATACATTTATTAAAGGATTATTACACCTTTATTTATTGGGTTAAAAGACTTTTTGAAGGATCTCTCATTTATTTTATATAACAGTACATGCAGAATAATTACTAACCTGCCTGATGACGCAGCCTTTGCTGCCTATCTTCATGGGCTTGCTGGTTCATAGCCCGGACACCCGCAGCTGTGAAGTAAATGCAGTGATATTGACACATACCTATCCATAGTATAGACAAGCATAGCAATTCTTAATTACTTAATACAATGGCTACTTACTCAGTACTGGGGCATTAGGCATCGCACAGGATTCCTGGATTCACTGGTCCAGTTGATCCTTCCTACTTCGCTTTAGGTCAGAATAATGGTGCCTGACCTGCTCACCAGTCTGAGGAACACCAGTGGCACTGGTGAGATCATGGGCAAGATTGTTCCAGGCCTCTGTTTAATATTGGGTACCCTGGTACTGGCCCCATAGGAGTCTTTCCTCACGATTGTGGACAAGGAGCCAAACCATTACTTTGGACTCTTCAATTCTCCAGCATTGCGCTCTAAATCAAGTGCCTTCTCCAACACCGGCCATGCTGACTGCAGAAGGAAGCTACAACCAGTTAAAGCAAGTATTCCCACCTGTGGAGCTTAAATATGCCTCATTTCCCACACATATTTGTGATTGGCCACTTTTGGAAAAGCTCAGCTATAAGCACGCCTGCTTAGCTGATATTGGCAATGTTTAAAATTCCTTTGATATATATGTGTCTGTTGAAAGGACATATTGATGAAATGCTGTCATGGCTTAGTGGTTAAGTGCTGTGACTATAGTGCACAGTATCCTGAGTTCGAGCCCTGTCACTGCTTTTTATTTTCCTACTGGGCAGACCTGATTGGTTAAGGCACAGTAAAGGAGGTGTGGCCGTGTTTAACCGACTTTGCTCAACTTTGCCCGACTTTGCCCAATGTTGCTCAACGTTGCTCGATGTTGCTCGACATTGCTCGACATTGCTCAACGTTGCCCGACGTTGCGCTTGTTAGTGCGGTGTGCAGCTATGTGCAAAGACATTGTGCTGGTTAACACGGTGCGCAGCTATGAGCAATTGGATTTAAATATGCTCATTACTGGTAAAATGTGCTTAGCAGTACTTTATATTGCTTAAAATAGGGTACTCATACCTCAGAATGCATAACCATTTCACCTTCATACATATATATATATATATATATATATATATATATATATATATATATATATATATATGAAATTCGTTCACTACTACATTTAACATTTCAATGCTTTTTACAAAACTTAGACATAAAAAATGTCAGGAAATATTTTTGTATACAGATTTCCAACAGAAAATGGAATGTACAGTAGTGGGACTCGAACCGGGAATGCCTCTTTTTTGTGCGAAGGCTATAACCACTACGCTAGCTTACTTAATTTGCATATATTTTTCTTATTATCCTCTTCTGGTGTCTAAGCTGCTAACTGTAGCTAGGCAATGGGCATACCCGTGCAAACACACGCAAATACAGGCAGCTATATCGGATGAAATAAAAAAAAAAATAAAAAAAATTTCCATTTTTAATTTTGTCAGTTGTTTAACATATGGGGGAGTGTAGTGTTACATTGTGCACATGTGAGCAGACTCGCTCATGTAACTTGAAATTGTGGCCTTTCTTCATTGCAGGGGCATGGATTTTTGGACTGCTTGGCAGTCCGATATGCCACCTACACTCATCCACTCTCCATGTAAGCTTTAGAGTTGAGGCAGTGCACCCTCATTAATATGCATGGTGCACTGCCATCATACTCTTAGACTGGTGCTTCCGTGTAAGACTTATCTAGTCTTACACGGAAGATTAGTAAATCCTGGGGAATATCTTGCCCACAGTGTAAGTAAATTGAAAAAAAAAAGTTGTGGTGTTGATGTATTTGATAAATTTGTGTATCGTGCTGGCAGAATCTACACAAAAGATACAACTATCACCAAATATTTAGTGCATGATACTCAGAAATCCATGAATTTACTATTAAATACAAAATTGATTTCCCTTTGTGCCATTACTATATTAGCCGACTAGGGGTGTATGTCACACTTATCCCAGTCCCTGTTCTTTGGCTAAAAACCTGCCCTTCAAAATAAATAAAATTATTTTTAATACAATTTATATCCATTCTACCATAGTGTAAAATTCATTTGACCAGTTAAGAATTCATAAAATCATTCCAGCCCTGTGGACGGTGTACTGTTGTGAACAATTTTTAGCATCCACTGTAACAAAAGTAATATGGTCACTAAAAGCCACTTCTTTGCACTTGAACAGATGATTTTAGGAATTCCTGCAACAATAAGTCAACCCCTTTACCCTTTCTTTTAGTCTGAAGTCCAAAATTTTAGTTGTTAGATGAGTCTTAGATTTCCCAATGTCAGCAATAGGGGGATTCACCAGGTCCTTGTAGATTTTGGAAATACCAAAAATTGAAGGAACAAAAGTTTTTTTTTTTTATACTTGTACTTAAAAGGTAGTCAACATTCATGCTTTAGGATTTAGAATATATAGAGTTCTGATTTATGCTTTTTATGCTTAAAATAAAAAAAGATAGTTGACTTACCAGTGTGGGCTATTTTGAAAATAGCCCACCATTTTAACATACCCACAAAGGAAAAATAAGGCAATTACACACTATTGCAGGTCCTGCTGCTGTTCTAGGGGGCAGAAACGTAGCTTTAGTGGGGGCTCACTCAGCAGACAGATGGAGCAGTGAGCAGCTGTTTCCATTTTGCTCAAGCCTGACTTGTGCCTAAGTCAGCCTGTAAATCAAAGCAGGAAGTGCATTTTATTAAATAAACATTTATTAATCTTCTCTGTTCATTTGCCACTGCCAGCCAACCTTATTGACAGTGCATAACTGTTTTCTTTTATTTACATAATGGCAATGTAAAACCAAAGGTTAAAGCTGCAATGGTATTTTAAGAGTAATAGGGATTCAAAGGCAAAGATTTGATAAGTGTTGTAAATTATGACAGTAGCTGTAATTATTAACTGTACCTATTGCTTTGGCTTACAGTAATAATAATAATAATAATAATAATAATAATAATGTTTTTTGTGTGATGGATGGGGTCTGATGGAGTCTATTTTATATAATCAAAAATTCAGTTCAGAAGACGGCACTTACATCGAAAATGCCGTTCAGTGAACTGTTCATAGTGAGATTGTGGTACAGTGAAGATTGGAAAATTTGCCCTTTCCTCACTGTAGTGCAATCTTGGAGTTGGTATATATAATTAGTGAGGGGTGTGGGGGGGGGTAGAGCTCCCCCACAAAAGTGAATGTGATGAAAGGCATTTTCGATTTAAGTGCCGTTCGCTGAACTGAATTTTCGATTATATAATATAGACCCCGGTCTGAGGTGAGTCTGATGAATGGGTTGTTCTGCCTCATGATACTTTCTTTTCCAGATGCATCATCAATATTGTTAGGAGGATAGCCATAGCAGTGTGTGTGTGTGTGTGTGTGTGTGTGTATGTGTGTGTGTGTGTGTGTGTGTGTGTGTGTGTGTGTGTGTGTGTGTGTGTGTGCGCGCGCGCGCGTGTGTGTCTTTGTGAGTATGTATGAACACGTATGTGATTCATGGGCTTCAAAATATCTGAAATATTGAAATCTTTCATTTTCACAGTGTTTCATTTCTGAGTCTGGAAGACTTTCTGGAGGAAGACATTGGTGGAGGGATGAGTACAAGGGTGGGATGGTTGAAAAATTATAATTCTTAGTGGTATGCAAAGAGGGTGATTTTATGTGTACGCATATGTATGTGACTGTGTGCATGTGTGTGTGTGTGTGTGTGTGTGTGTGTGTGTGTGTTTCTGTATATAAATTAATTATTAGGTAAAATGTGTCAGTAGGATTTTATAAGCAAATCACAAAAGAATGCTAAACCTAAAAATCATCTTCAATATCAACCCCTTTTTTCTCCACTTTTACAGGAAGTTAGGCTGTTGTGTCAACTGTTGCCCCTTCTGTCTTTTCAGATGTACTGTTCTAATTTCTCCAACAGTCATGTCTGCCAGTCTTTGGGCTTCCACCCTGCAATATGCCATCTCTTGGCTGGATGCCCTTATCTCCTCTTGTTTTCTTTCTCTCTTTCTCAGTTCTCAGAGAAAACCAGTTATCATTGTTTATAGTCCATAGAAATTTAACTGCTCTTCCTTTGTCAGATTTCTTTTTTGCTTTCCTGCATGTTATTAAACCACCATAAACAAAATCATAAACATAGCCAGAATACAAATAAAAAAAGCACCTTCCACAGTCCCCATACCTTACTCACGTAAATATACTAACTCCACAGTCTCACAAGTATGGAACAGGTAGCGCTCTCCCAAGAGAAAGAAGTGACTATAGGTGCACATGCACAGAAACTTCATGAGCAGAAATTTCTGCACTAAACAGTCACCGTCATTCTCAGCAATCCTCAATCAACTGCAATTTTAACATGTTAAGCTACTGTCTCAGCTACATATTAAAGAAAACTAACATTATACTGTCTAACTATATCCAACTCAATCAAAGTTCGCAGACTATACCTACAAAATTTTTTGGCATTTTTGTATTTGACCATATGTACATTTGTTATTTTATCTATTTAATATTTCCTTACAACATGAAACACCTGTCAATGAAATAAGTATATGAGATTCCAAAATGCACACATTAGTAGGTGTGTGTGTATATTGTGTGTGCACATGCAAACACATGCATGCATGGGAGTGGGTCAGCATACAGATCTGTAAATATGTATGTGTGGTGTGTGTGTGCGCACACGTGTGTGTGTGTGTGTGTGTGTGTGTGTGTGTGTGTGTGTGTGTGTGTGTGTGTGTGTGTGCACGTGTGTGCTATTGTGTGTTTGTCTGTAGCAAGCTTGCATGAAGGTGTGTATACATATCTATATTTGTCTCTCTCTCTCTCCATGTATATATATATATATATATATATATATATATATATATATATATATATATATAGATAGATATAGATAAAGCTATAGACATATGTGTGTCAGTGTGTGCACACATCCATCCATGCTTTGTACTTTTTTCTGCACACATACGTGTGTGTGCACATTTGTGTGTGTATGTGCACGTGTGTGTATATGCATATTTGTGTGTGTGTGTGTGTGTGTGTGTGTGTGTGTGTGTGTGTGTGTGTGTGTGTGTGTGTGTGTTTGCGTGCGCGTGTCTGTGTCTGTGTATGTAAGACCAATCTACTGACCTCCACCCAGTCACTTGCTTCCTGCAACACCCTTCTAACTTTCAAATTACTAGCTGCCAATGAAGTCTACCTATTGATGCTCACATTAATGTATTAGTATCTTTTAATATACAGTTGTCAGCACAATGCATGTGAAAATTGGTTACCCAAACAAGCAGCATAGCCAGTTTATAAAGATTTCATTACTAGCAATCTACTGTTTATATATAGGTAGATAGATAGATAGATAGATAGATAGATAGATAGATAGATAGATAGATAGATTCAGCAATAATGTAACAAGAACCGAAGCATTTACTTATAATGCAATAATATACAACCAGAGTAGATCTATGACCTTTTCAAATAAGAATCTGTAATTAAGTACATTAAAGTGACTAATATAATTCTTTTAATATGAGAATAATTTAGTATAATTACATTTGTCACCTACGTATAATTTGTAAAGATCATATCAGCACATCTCATTCAAATGTTTAGTTCAAGGACAGACGGGTTTTTACTTCTGAACTAAGCTCTAAAGTTATCATAAGAGTTCATTATAAGGAGCAACTAGTAATTTATATGAGGCATATACTGTAGTTTTAATCTGCAGAGGGAAAAAGGGACAAATGAGGCACTGTGTCACCCCCTGTTCCACACTAGGCAATATCTTTAAACACATAACAGGATCACTAGGTGAGTCAAGCCACTAACCTTATTAAAATGATGCATGCACACAGTTTCTTGATTCAGGTCACTTAGCTATTTTATGCTGTTAAATATTAGTATACTGACTGTGAGATGGTGTGCTTCTTTATTACTAATATTAGAAACTTCGCTTCAACTGACAAACAGCTGACAGCTGTTTCCAGGGCCTGCTAGATGCTAAATTATTTAGGTAGTCCACAGATGTTTCTGTTCTGAGTTACTTGATGCATATAGTCTAAAGATAATCATTGTGTCTTGTGCTATAAATTTTGGTTATATATTTCCAGTGATGTAATGTTCTTTTTTTCAATGGCATGCATCTTTTCTCCTTTCATTTTTTTCATCTGGTAATTTACATTGCATTAGACAAGAGCTCAATACTGCTATTAGAGAAATTCTATGGAAAGCACCAATAAATGGAGGGTTTTCATTACCTAAATATTATATGTGCTGTAGTAATATCTGTAGTCATATTTATGTTCTGTATGTAAACAGGCTTTATATCTCAATGTAAAATCAGATTGTTGGAGTGTTCATTTGTAGTGTTTACAAGATGGATGCCTCCCCCTTTCAATCCATCTCATAAGGTCAAAATCTTAACAAGAAAATGCTAGCTATTGCTGCCTTAAGGTATGGCAATGGAAGAGAATAAATCTGAAAACAAAGTAAATTTGGTAAAGTAGATGGATAGTGATGATGAATGTGTAGGTGATGTTGGCTCTGGAAATGGTGAATTATGATGGCTGTTGAAAAAAAAAAATAATGCATGACTTGAGTTTTTTGGCTGATCATCTGTGAAGTCATGCTAAGTAATTGGAGTTGTGCGAGATGAAAGAAGGTTATCTGCTGAAAGAGCAACATGGTGCTTTGGTACCATTGAAACAGTCTGATAAAACATTATATATGTTTGGACATGCAGTTAATACAGAAAACCCTATGGCGAATCTGTAAGATAAAGCAATATGAAAGAATTTGTGAATGGGAGTATATTTGAAGGGTAAGAAGGTTTAGATTTATTGGGATTCATAAGTTCCAAGATAACAGTATGGCCTGCATTTACAAAACAAACTTTGGGCACAGAAAATGCCTGTTGGCTGCCATTTTCATTGGTGGAGAGGAAATCTGGCAAATCATGGCTAATACTGGTTCTCTTTTTTCATGATAGAGGAAGGAATAGCTTTCACTGTAGCTGTGGCAGCCAGATAAGAAATGTGCAGCTAAGGGGCAACCTGTTGGTTACTACACTTCAGCAAAATAAAAATTTTTGGATTGTTATAAATGAATGTTTTATTTGTCTTTTCAGCTTTTTCCCGGTAAGGGGTTGCCACAGTGGAACTCTGGTCCACTAATGATTGGCAGTAGATTTTTACGAAACACCGAGGTGCCAGCTCGATGCCCAACCTTCAACGAAGGCACACCCATTTACACACGCATGTCTTTCAAACACTACCCAACCGCGGGGAGGACATGCAGACTCCACACAGAAGGCACTCCCAAGCCACGCCGAGAATCAAACAGGAGAACTTCTTGCTGTGAGGTAACAACGCTAACACTGTACCACATAGACTCTGATGTTGTGTTGATATTTTTCAGCAGTTTACAAGCAATCATGAAAGAGAAATCAGAATTAACAACATTACAAGAGTAATTGCAGCATATGGAAATGGATGTTGAGAGACTAAACAGTCTATTTAGGTGAAAAGTTTTGGATCACTATTAGAAGTAGTGATAATAGAGTTTGAATACAAGGAAGAGCAGAAAAAAAACACTGTGAATGTGTTAAGACTGATTGTATGTTCACCATCTTACATTGGCTGAAGCAGCTTATATTTATTTATTTTTCTGTTTTATGAACCTATTTTCAGTGAAGACCCAGGGAGAAAAGTTTCACATAAGTTTACATGCAGTTATGTGGAACTGTTCTTCATGGCCCTCCACTGAAAATGTTTTTAGATGTTAGAAAAAACAATATAGGTTGCAAACATGCTGAGTGAAACAGACAAAAGCTTATACTTAATTTAAAGGCATAGAATACATTAACAGATAGATATGCAATAGTTTTAGAATGCTTCATTGGTTATGCTGATTGCATTTAGTATGTAGAAGAGTAATGTAAGGTGTAATAGATTATGTTGACTGTATGGAGATAGTCATAGTCCTGTGGTTCACACTTTAGTGGTGGTATTTATGAAGAGTGCCACTATGCCTATATGCAAATAAATTAATCACAGGTTATTTGCAAGGGCTACAGCAATATGAAAGGTTCTGTAAAGAAATGCTCACATTTGTTAAAGGCATAAAATTGGTGAAGTTAATCTTTAAGTCTATGCAAAGTAATATGTAAAAACATAAATGCTCATATGATTTTAGAAGTATTTGATTATTATCGATCAACTCATGTTTAAAGTATAGACACATATTTAAGGCTAGCATCATGTAGCTATTTATATTAACACTTAAAAATACAATGCAGATGTATATATTTTGTGTAGTTGTGTCCGTATGTGGACACCCTGATTGTTTTTTATAAGGCTAAGTAAGTGGAAGATAGGAAAAATGGGAGACATAACAAAGAGTGATTCACAAAAGGAATACATGAAGATGGTCAAGCCTGAGGAGGTGGGAGAGGAGTAGTTCTATAATTTTGGAGTGGAATAGACCCCCTATTTTAAAAAATGTGTTTGTTTTATATAAGACAGAAGTTTGGGTAGGAAAGGAAAGAGAATTAGGAAAGGAGGGAGATGAAGAGGATTTCTCCCCAGGAATACTCCATCCCACAGGCCCCTTAAATGGTACCACTGCATGATGGTGGTGCAGTGGAGTGCCCTAATGTTGAGTGTGTGGAGACCTGTGGTGGCTTGGTGATCAGAGCCAACCAGGGCAGTGAGTCTTGCAACCACTGAAGAGCATTGTGGACTACTAGAAGCTATATCTCTGCAACCTGCTCCACCATATTCTCAACCACATCCCGAAGTCCAGAGCTTCACTGCCAGTCTGCCATATACCAGGGTGCCTACAAGAGTGGTGACAACACCTGACACTGTGATGATGCCATTGGTTGAGCAGGGGGTGAATATTCCCTGACCTGAGAGGAACTTTGTTGGGCTGTTCCTGAGACTTCTGGACCTGTGCAGAAATTAAGATAAACTGGAGAGAACGGAGCAAAAGAAAAACAAAATAATCCATAATTAAAAATAATAAAACAGGTAGTTCAAAATGGCTGCTGTTCTGTGAGCACTGCTATCACCTAGGTCTCGATATACCCTGGATTAAAACAAACCCAGAAGGCAACGCATAATTAATAATACAGAAATAACTGTAGATATTTACTGCTAATATCATCCAGCAAACAAAAGAGGAAGAAAAAGTGACAGATTCAGCTCAGAAACAGCAGGATTAACTAAGATTTCTGAATAACAGCTTAAGCAATGCGCTACTAAGGCCCTGCATCTGACTGCAAGATTGGTAAAACACTATACAGCAAGATGTAAAAAGAGGAAAATAATATGGAAACAACAACAACTAAGACCAAATTCTCAGTACTAGTCTCACCTGAGAAAGACACAACTTCAAAAAGACAAAAGACAACTAAACAAACTGACAACTCTAAAAATACAAATAAATCCAAGACAGACCAGCCAGCTAATCTGGAAGACATAAAATGTGCCTTATTACCTACCCAGCAAGCATTAAAGGACTTATCATTACAATTTCAAACCTTTGGTGGCTCATTCAGCCAAATAATATCCAGAATGGAAAAATCTGAGTCCAAATTAATAGAAAATGAAATAAAAATAGACTCTATTTCTCAAAAAACTGATGCCCATGACAAAGAAATACAAAACTTGCAAGCAAAATTAACAGACCTGGAAGCAAGATCTCGAAGGAACAATATCATCATCAGAGGAATACCTGAAACTGTACTTCATAACAATCTAATACCAACAATCAAGCAAATAATAAATTCCCTCCTAGAGGAATCTGAAGAAATGCAGCAAATAACAATAGAGAGAGCCCACAGAGCCCTGAGGGAAATGCAAACACCATTGAAGCCAAGACCTGTCTATATTAAAATATTAAACTATCAAGACGTAAATAAAATCATACTGGCAACAAAGAAAAAAGGCACACTCACCTGGAATAATAATAAAATCTCCTTTGCTCAAGACCTCCCATTACAAATAAGACAAGCAAGACAACTACTATCTCCATACTGCAGGTTCCTAATAGAAAAAAAAATCAAATTCCAGATGAAATATCCAAATCAGTTAATCTTTTACATCAAAGAGGTTAAATACATGGTTGCTAACCCCAAAGAAGCAAAAGAGAAATTCCTGGCTGTTTTCAAGCAAATTCCACCTTCAGAAGTGAAATAAATCCACAAAAAAAAAGATAAAGGTCCCTTGGATGAAAAAACAACCTCATTCATGAGCACTCTAGATGGGATCCAACTCTAAAATCTTCCCCTTGCTGTCTAGGCCCTTGGGTCATTGATGTGAGCCATGAGGAACGCAGGAAAGGGAAGTACAGCCTGGGTGGGAACCAAAAATGAACTGCTGTTTCTGATGCACGAATATAGGAAGGAAGTTCCCATCTCAGATATTGGCTTGCAAACTAGGCTTTTGATGGCTTCATTAAGAACAGTCAGACAAAATGGATTTCAGCAAGCTCCAAAGGATTTTACTGCCTGAAAAATGAAAATTGATCTGCACCAGCTAAAAGAAGAAAGCTGCACCATAGATGTCAACCAACCTGCAAGCAAAACCTTGAAGAAATAAGGTACTGTTGAACTGAACCATTCACTAAAACAGTACACCCAGTACTGTGTAGGTGAATGAAACTCCAGCCTTAAATAATAGGCAAGAAATAAACTGTCAGAATTATGCTAGCTCATAGATTAATATTAGGAAAAAAAGGGAAAAAAATTGTTAAATGTTTTATGTAAATACTAGAAATGTGTTAAAAGATCCTGGAGAGAAGTAATCTCAGGAAATTAGTAAAATAACCTAAGAATCCTGGGATATTGTAAATATAGCCTTAATATGTCAACTATAGCAGAATGACTGTTTGGCTAAGCTGTTTTTCTTTTTTTTTGTCTCTCTATACTTCCTACTTCTGTTAAATAGGTGCCAAGTATATATTTTATTAACCACACAGATTGATGTGGAAAAACATCACTATAGGCACAAAGAAGGCCGAAACCTGAATAAGTAAAGGGGAGGAAAAAGAAGTCAAATGAGAGAAAAATGTAAAAATGACAAGATTAATTGTTTAACAATATTACTATGGTGCACATATTGCTATAATTTACTGAGGAATGTATATTAATATGCTGTTTTAAAAATACTATTAGAAAGAATTAGTCACAAGACAAAAACAATACGTGCTGTACCTTAAATGCAATACCATCACTGTATAAATAATATGTTGGAAGAGGCTAGGGATATTAAGTAGCAGTGTTTGTTGAGGGAACTAGTTTGTTCAGCTTTGTCCACATTGTTTATAGTAACACAGGGGGGATACTATGGAGTAAATCTATATCTAAAAAGAAAACACATTCCAAGATTAGACGTAAAGGTAAACCATATAATGAACCTTCATCCTCCCTCCCTGATTATTCCTGGTCCAGGGATATAGTGGTTAGGCACAGTGTAGGGACGGGGATAAATAGATGCTTTCCTAAACCATCACACAGTAACACATACAAAACTAACAAAACAAAACTAATATACATGGCATATCTAAGGAATACACCTAATAAATAAATGTGGGAAATAGAATCATGGAATGTTAAAGGGCTCCAAAACAAGAAGAAAAGAAAACTATTCTTACACCTTACATTAAAAACCACAGCCAACCTCATACTAATACAAGAAACGCACTTGACTGCAGATCAATGGGCAGAAATTAGCAGAAAGAAATGGATAAGTCAATTCATAACTTCAGAGGGGAAAACTAACAGTGCTGGGGCTACCATAATAATTAAAAACAAATTTAAGGAAAAAATACTTAAAACCAAAGCTGACAAGGAGGGAAGATGGTGCTAAGTAACATTTAATAGTCTTACAATACCAAAACCTATAATGGTACTTAATGTTTACGCACCCTATAATAACCAACACTTTTTTATGTCATTATACCCAACCTTAAACCAATTTAAAGATCACTACCTATTGATTGGAGGTGACTGGAATACATATCAAAACCCAGAAAAGGATAAATCTAATCTGACCAAATCACATAATAAACAAGTCACATTAGCCCTTAATGAACTTAAACAAGATTTCAAATTATATGACCCTTTTAAACATGGGAACAGTGCAGATAAAACAGGGAAATTCACATTCTATTCACAATGCCACAAAATGTGGTCAAGGATAGACTTCTTCTTAATCTCTGACATATTCATTAGCATGGACCCAACAATAACTATACATACCAGGTTCTTTTCAGATCACTCCAAAATCACACTGATCATTAACTGGGACAAAAAGATATATTTAGAGAATAGGGGTCATAATTGGTCATTAAACCCTAATTTACTTTCCAAAATGGATGTAATAAAAGAAACAGAAGCAATACTAAAAATAGCTCTTACAAATATCACTAACTCCCAAGTACCAACTGACATAGAATGGGCTGCAACCAAAGCAAAAATCAGAGGATTGTTCATCAAAAAAGCAGCATACTATAAAAAAATACAACTGAAAGAGGAGCATATACTGAAAGGGAAAATAGAGCATCTTGAAAAAGAACTAATAAATAGCCCTAAGAACCAAACAGAAGCAGAACTTTTAAAACTGCAAAGGGATCTATATATGTTAGAAACCAGGAACCTATCTTTCTATGAAGCCAGAATGTTAGCCACTTACGCAGAAGAAGCTCAAATACCATCTAGAGCTCTGGCCAGAATTATCTGCCAACACAAAAATGCCTCCAATATATCAGAAATAAACTACAGAGACAAAAACTACACAAAAAATGAAGACATTATTAAAACATTTGAACAAATATACTCTCAAATATATGGAGCACAAATACTACAAACCTCAAAGGAAGATAGAACTTTTTTTCTTCAAAAACTGAAATTCCCTAAACTCAATTTAGACCAACTAAAAAAACGAACTGAGCCGATATCCATCAGTGAAATTATTACAACAATCAAACACTTAAAAGTGCATAAGGCTCCGGGTCCGGATGGACTCACATCAGAATTTTACAAAGCATTTTCCCCCTTGAAAGCCAAACTAATATACTATACACTGAATTACATAATAAACTATAAAATAAATGATATCCACTTTAATGCCTCTAAAACTATATTTATATTAAAAGAACACACAGACCCCCAAAACCCCGACAGCTACAGACCCATCTACCTCTTAAATATAGATACTAAAATATTTACCTCTATACTTGCAAACAGAATGAAAAATCTGATAGATAAAATCCTCTCCCCAGAACAATCCGGTTTTACACCACATAGACAGACTAGTGACAATACATTAACATTAGATGCACTAATATCCTACGCTAACCGATACAATATCAACATCTACACAATGGTAGTGGATGCCCACAAGGCATTTGATAGGGTTAATCTAGAATTCTTACTCCAAACACTACCCTACTTTAATATACCCAATAACTTCATTCAGATCATCCAAACTCTCTATAGCAACCCATACACATCTCTGTATATAAATAAAACTTGGTCAAATAGGATCCTAATAAAAAATGGAACAAGACAAGGATGCCCACTATCACCCTTCCTGTTTAACCTATACCTAGAACCACTCTTTCTGTACATTAAACAAAATACATATCACAATCCTCCATCAATACACAACTTCAAAATATACCTCACTGCATTTGCAGATGATCTGAACATATACTGCACTACACCAAATTCAGATATAAACAAAATAATAGCTGCAATTGAACATTTCTCGACTATGTCTAACTACAAACCAAACCTTAATAAAACAAATGTTTTCCCCCTAAAAACACCCAAACTCATCTCACTAATACCATTGTTAAACACAATAAAAATTAAAGAAGAAACCAAATACCTGGGAATCACCTTTTTCCAGAGTAACAAAGACTTCTACCAACACAATGTAAACCTTAAATGGCAAAATATAATGCAAGACTGCAAAAGATGGAACTACCATTCTTGGCCAAAGTATCAGTAATCAAAATGAACATTTTACCTAGATTAATGTATATATTCATGACATCACAGACAACAATACATAATAAATTCTTCAAACAAATTCATACCTTCCTAGCAAAATTTAAATGGGAACCCAAAAAAAACAGAATCTCCTATCCAAAATTAACACTCCCAAAAAGTAGAGGACTAAATCTACCAGATTTTAAAATGTACTACTCGATCATTAACACTAACAGAATATTGAGAATAGCTGAACATAACCCGTCAATGGAAAATTGGTTTCCTCTCTGGGTGACAATATATTATAGATATATTAAAGCTCTAGGTTTCAATCCCAAAGCATTTCCATTCCTGAAGCAGAAAGAAATACAAACTTATAACATTATAGAGCTCTTAAAACATTCTATCAACCTAGCGCAAAAACTCTTTCAATTCTTGAACCTTAGACATGCCATGACAATACTGCAACCCCTTCATAAAAACCCAAATTTAAAAATAAACAATAAGATGCTGGACTTAGTCCCTTTTCCCAGACTAAAAGATAAAACAATCCAAGATATCTAACCTTACCTTAACTGTTCAATACAAGAAATGAGGACCAACTTAAACCTCCCTAAATCACACATAATAATCCTAAGACAAATCAAAGAACTGTGTTCCAGTTATCTCCAAAATATTACTATGACCAACAGTGACATAGAAACTTGTAGCAGGCTTTGGAAAACTATCACAACAAAGAAAACTATTACCAATTCATATAAAATGATAAATTAAATCAAATACCAGAAGGACCTCCTCTTCTCTAACTACTGGAGAAAAATTAAACCATCCTTAGATGATCAGCAAATAAGCCAGGCAATCAATCTAACACTGAAGATTCTACCCCTCAAAAAGTTAGCATACACTCAGCTCATGATCAATAATAATGCTTATTTTACACCTGCAATCCCACACAAATTTAACACATCAAAATCACCTTTCTGCCCACACTGTAAGGACCAGATAGCTGACTTAATCCA